>NW_019384487.1:572274-585841 GCF_000671375.1 Centruroides sculpturatus
ATAATAAATATAATAAATCTTCCAATAAACTAATTCTAGCTTGAGTTTTCAGTGAACTTTTTAATCATGTATTTCCACGCCGACGACAGGCTCTCAGCATCCCTCGCATTTAAACATCCCTCACGTAGCCTACTCCTATATATTTCAATCTTCTCCGCCGTCATTGATAAAGTGGGGGAAGACACTGGTTTTATAATTGTTGCCTCGTCCCATTTCACCACCGAACACAGTTTTGCGACATTTGCGACCAAACTGTGGCATTGGATCCTTTTTTTTACGTTATAACGATGTTCTTTTAGTCTTACTCCTAAGCTCCTGTTGGTGACGCCGATGTAGTCTTTCTTAACATCTAGTTGGATGTTTTCATAAGGAACTTTATAGACACCTGGTTTTTCTTCTGTTTTTATTCTATCCTTATCATTCCTCAATATCTTATATAAATTTGGGACTCTTTTTAAAACCATTATTGCTTGTTTCCTATTAGCGACTTCTTTCATAATACTGTTCAAATTACTATTATATGTAAACTATTATATCATTTGTCCACCAGCGTATATATTAAACCTACTCACACCCCGCTATATATACCAGCACAGTCCATGGATCCATATCGATATAAAATGGCCGCATTTCAAATTTTGATAAGAAGAGCCTATTTGTATTGTGATAGAATCGGTGACAGGAATAAAGAAATTGACAGAATATTGCAAGTAGCCCAGACCCTAGGTTACAAGAAAAGCACCATTGTAGGCTTACTCAAAAAATATGAAAGGAACAAAGAGAGAAAAAGCTTAAATACCGCTCCCAATAGACGTTTGAAGTTTACATATAATAGTAATTTGAACAGTATTATGAAAGAAGTCGCTAATAGGAAACAAGCAAGAATGGTTTTAAAAAGAGCCCCAAATTTATATTTTTGTTTTTTTGTTCTAAATTTTGATTTAAATATTTATATTTTCTACATGGAACGTATCTGTTCCATTTTCGTTTTTTCAGACCTGAGGATGGCCTGTTAATCAGGTTGAAAACGTTTGTTTTTAAAAAATATACTTCTCAGCAACAAATTAAGGTGTTTTAATGTATGTGAAATACGAAATAGTGAAACGAAAATACGNTTTGTGCAAATTATTCAGAATTCTTCCCAATAGCGAACTACCGGTAGTTTGCTATTGGGAAGGATTGAAAATGCTTTGGAGTCGATCGCGTGTTTTCCCTCTAGTACTGTACATGTACTAATGAGTGGCTTATATGTTAGAACTCCGTGTTTAGTAACTCCTCAACAATACTGCACGCGAGAAGAGCGCGACATCTCGTCCCGTGTTTTAAAAATGAAATATCCCGTTTTTTATAGTTGTTTTTTCTCTCTCTCTGTGCAGTCTGTGAAGTTTGCAACTGCTTTGTGATCTGTGTAAATAACTTCAATATTCTGAAGACATTGCTGGTACGTATAATTTGTCATCCTATCCTGCGCTGGGAACGTCAGTGGAATCATGCTCGACGTTCCAAACGCCATTGTCAAACTTCTAAGCTTACAGGAAGGCGGCGCTAAACGTCCGACGTACACGTTTTCGCGATGAAAACGTCGGCCGCAACCTTTCTAATAACTCCACTAGAAAGTAATGATGAAAAAAAAAAAACTAACAAAAGTATATATGTTACGGCCAAACCCGATTTCAAGCCAAACTAGTTAAGTTATCTCTCTTCCTGCTTTAAACCAATATTACCCTGAAGCGTACAATACATGAGAACTACCCGGGAAAGCTGAAAACAGCTGTTCACAAGGTCAACCAGTTTGTAAACAATATAGTTTGCACGTGTGAAATATCACGCCTTATTGAATAAAAGAATAACAATCGCTGCAGCTATATTTTTCAAATAAAAGCATTTATTTTAAATTAATTTGCAAGTGACATTTCGGGCGGAACAAATGCATGCGAGTGGCAAAAATGCAGAAAAGTGGAACTAGAACGAAAAGACATTTTGCACTTACAGTCACAAAAGTAATCATTATAAAAACGAATGTTGGCATTTAAACAATAAAAATAAGGTAAGTGAAGATGCTTCTAAGAGCAAATAAAAATGTCCACAAGAATGATGATAAACAACGCAAGTTCACTGTTTGTGTAGAAAAGGATATAAACAAGGTGAAAGAAAAGTACTAAAGGTACAGTACAATCGTATGAAATAAATTATATTGACAATCATTCTCAGACAATGATTGGGTTATTGATTCAGGTGTTTTAAGACAGGAAACTTAAAATTTTTCCAAAAACTTAACAAGCAAAAAGGCAACTCTATCACTGTTGCCAATTTAGCAAAGCTGAAATTGCGTGGCATCGGTGAAGGATGTATAATAAAGAAGAAATTCTCTTAGAGAATGTACTTTATGCTCCAAAGTTAGATGGAAATTTACTCTCAGTAAAAACCATAACTGATAGAGGCTGCTTAATCAAATTTGATAGTAATGTATGCACCATAAATACAATTGCTACAGGCATTGCCACAGATAGTATTTATAAGTTAATTGTTGCAACAAATAGGCAAGAGCGAGTAAACAGTGCTCAATTAATGCAAAATTGTACAAATAAAAATTGCATACCTAAGACTAGGTCACAGAAATTGTGACACAATAAAACAAATGGAAAGAAAAAACAGTAGAGTGAATAAAGTTGCATAATTGTAAACATGATTTACAATGTCCTATATGCATTAAAGCAAAGCTCACTGAATCGCCATATCCAAAGAAGTTGACTTAAGAGCTAAAGAGCCATTGGAATTGGTCCATAGTGACATATGTGGTCCAATGCAAGTAGATGTATAGGAGTAGACGTTATACTTTATTACATTTGTAGATTTACTATGGTATATCTAATTTACTATGGTATATCTAGATTTACTATGGTATCTATGGTATATCTATGGTATATCTATGGTATCTATGATATCTATGGTATATCTATGGTATCTATGATATCTATGGTATATCTAGATTTACTATGGTATATCTAATTGAAAGCAAAGATGAAGTTCTTGTAAAACTGAAAGAATTTGTAGCTTCTACTAAAAATAAATTAAGAAGAACAATTAACACACTTAGATCAGATAACGGTAGTCAATACTACATTATCTTATTAAGAAATCACTCATCAAACTACAATACCTTATTCAAAAAATGGCGTTGCAGAAAGAAAGAACAGATCTCTCATAGAAATGGCACGAGCTATGATAATAAATGCAAATCTTGCAAAATCCTTTTGGAGAGAAGCAATGATAACTGCAAATTATTTACAAAACAGATTACCTACTAAAACAATAAATAGAACATCATATGAGTTGTGGAACAAAAGAAAGCCCAACCTAAACCATCTTAAAGATTTTGGATATAAAGCATATGCTTACATAAATAAGCATAAAAGAAGAAAATTAGTTCAGAAAGCCATTGAAGGTACAGTATATTTGTAGGGTATGATATGAGAAGTAAGGGATACAGGATTTACACAAGTAATAGAAATGTAATAATAAGCAGATCAGTAAAATTCCAAGAAATGAATACAGGAAAAGAATGGAATACTAAAGATGTCTTTTAGTTTTTCTATGTTAATGAAAGTTTTCCAGAAAAGCAAGACTCAGAAGCAGAAACAGAATGTGTAGAAATGCAAACAGAAGAAGAAACAGAATCAGAGATTCCACTAAGAAGATGTGAAAGAGCAACCAAAAGGTATATTTCCAGAAAAACTGACATTCAACGCTGAAGTTAAAATTTCACATAGAAATCCGAAGTTATTTGAAGATATACTGGAATTACCAAAGAAAGAAAAGTTAAAATGGGAAAAAGCAATGAGTAAAGAAATTAATTCCTTAAAAGAAAAAAAAAACTTGGAAGTTAGTTGATCTACCATAAGATAAAAGAGCAATAGGATGTAAGTGGGTTTTCAAGACAAAGTATGATGAAAACGGAAGAGAAACAAACTACAAAGCAAGATTAGTAGCAAAAGGCTATGACCAAAGATTTGGAACTGATTTTGATGAAACATTTGCACTGGTTAAACTTACAACTATTAGAGCTGTTTTAGCTGCAGCTGAATATAAAGGAATGTACTGTACATCATGTTGATGTTAAGACTGCATTTTTAAATGGAAAATTAAATGAAGATGTTTACATGACACAACCTATTGGATTTGAAGAAAAAGAAAAAGAAGGAAAAGTATGCAAGCTACAAAAGGCTATCTTCAAAGAAAGAACATAATAGAAGTTGCGAATTGTCCAACGCAAGAAATTGTTGCTGACATCTTTACAGAACCTCTACCAAGACCTCGTTTATAAACCCATGGATATGCTCTAAATATGCCTTCATCGTGTTCGGAATTAGTGAGAGATGTTAGACCTCCGTGTTTAGTAACTTCTCAACGATAGTGCTCGCGAGAAGAGCGCGAAATCTCGTCCCGTGTTTTAAAAATGAAATACCCCGTTTTTTATAGTTGTTTTTTCTCTCTCTCTGTGCAGTCTGTGAAGTTTGCAACTGCTTTGTGATCTGTGTAAATAACTTCAATAAAGTTTTTGTGAAGACATTGCTGTTACGCATAATTTGTCATCCTTACACGGACGAATTATCGTTAACATATGGACATTAGAGTTAATGATAGAAGACATTAACCTAACACGATATACTATGAATGCAATGAACATTAACCGCAGGCGCCCTAATCCTGAAGGAAGACCTGAAGCTAGCTGTTTTTGGACGTTTTAATAGTTACAAAGGTCCCTATAACAGTTTCAGCTTCTCGGAGACAATGAACATGGATCTGGAAGTAACACTAAATGTTATTTTTGTAATTAATTCTAATAAGAATGACATTAGGAGACATGGTGTAACAAATCAACTATAGCGCAACTGTACCATTCTCGTATACCAGTGGATCGCGATATCACCTATATATAAATATATTTTATTGGTAAGAAAAGTACAGGCAGTCTTAGCAATACATTAAATCGTTTCTAATAACAAACAGAAATTACAACCGTAAAAGCTAAATAATCATAAAGCAGATTTTAATCATAATTTAAATATTTTTCCGAATTTTAAATAAAAATATTCATGTAACAACTTTATTTTTATTTTCTGAGTAGGTACTTAGAAGATGATGATTATGTGTTTGATCGCCAATCAATCCCTTTCGAAACTGCAATACAGACATTTAGCGCTAGTAAAAATTTTGAAATGAATAAGCTGAAGAAGGTCACTTTGACATACCTGAAAAAGTCAATAATCGATGGACACGTTTGTCACATCTATGATTGGGCATGCATTCAACAAGAAAAGCATCTTGAATATCTGTGCTGGAAAGAATTCGACATTTCGTGGAAGAAAATCTTCGAGAGTGAAGACTTCTTTAACTGTCAAGAAGCCACTATCAGAAGATTACTTATCTGTCCCATTTACTCTACTCTGTCTGAGCTTGATCTCCTCCATGGAATTTATCGCAGAGCCATGTGGAAAGTGATGAATGGCCAACGTTTACCTCCTGCTAGTGAAGTGATCAGACCTTTGCTTCCAGCCATCAGATTACTTACAATTGATCTGTCAGATCTAGAGAAGCACGTATTTAATCTCGGTATCCTGACACCACAAGAGATTAACTGGATAAGATCCTATTTCATAAACAAAGATTTGCCATATAGATCATGTTTTATTTGTAACAAAACAGCAAAAAGAAACATGGACGTTTATCACACGCTGTTTGACAAATGGAATTGCCATAATTTCAAGAACAATAAGAATATTAATGTGAGACCTGGCCATTCGTTCAGAGCGAAACTTTTTATAAGGAAGGAATGTTTTGCATATGCAGTGAAGCTTCCCATACGTCATCAACTGGACGATGGCATTGGCATTAGTTATGTAGCATACAAAAACGGAAAACATTTCTCTTCTGATATTCTTAGCTGCAATAAAGACGGTGAAATAAATCTGAATGTACCTGAATATCTGAAAGAGTTTAACATTTATGACTTTACGTTTATGATATCGGGTGAATACACAAATTGGAGAAGTGGAATTTATATTATCTCTCATGCTGACTGTTACATCTGTAAAGCAGATTATGATGAATTGAGTCGTAAAGAAAGTAAAGAATGGTTCGAATTTTATTGTGACATTTTGCTGCAATTTTGATATTAATGTTAACACTGTAAACACTGTTTGAATTTCTGTATTCATTTATATATACTGTATATATATTATAATTTCGAATATTGTATTAAAATGATGTTTTAAAACCCCTTTACACCCGATTTTTTTTACAAACACACCATTCAGATAAACCCGTTTTTAAGTGAAAATGAATATTTATTATAAAAACTAAAAAGTTAATTAAAAATATCCTTGAATATATTTTCTGTCATTTGAAATCACCCTTAACTTGACACTTGCAGTGTACAGTGTTTTCAACTGGAAGGATTTGTGAACAGCTGCTGACAGTCATTCCCAGGACGTTCACGTGTACGCCTTAGAGTAAGACAGGTTTTAATCAGGATGTAAACTAATTACCACATAGACTTAAATATAATACAAATTTTCCGATTTTTTGTGCTATTATAATACGTGGGGACTGAAAAAAAGGTATATATGTATATATAACAAATTCTATTGAATAAAAAAACCTGCTTATATCATAAACAACATGCAATAGCAGGGATGGAACCAGGGTGGGGCGCTATCCCTGGCTCATATAGTCAAATGAAAAATTATAGGTCAATAGGTTATAATAGTATTGCGCAGCAAGAAAGCATGTTTGAATCGTGGTGGGAAGATTCTATCATGTTGGTCGGTGATGGGAGCACTCTCTGGTAAACGAGTGGGAAACTGGCGGTTCAATGTCCTATGGTANTATACTCTTTCTATTTCCGACTTCGAGAATTCTAATTGAATTTAATGTTTGTTTCAAACACTTACTTCTGGATGATTAATGTTAATTACTTTACATTTTACTAATATACCGAACACGTGAAGATTTGTAACAATTGAAACTCTTGATACAATAAGAAAAATATTTAAAAATAAGTTATGGAAATGTAAAGTTTAATAATTTTGAAAGGATAATCACGTTTTGTATTTTTGTTTTGAATGCTGACATGACACAGAATAGACTGACACATAGGTGGCGATTTAAGCCACCAATGTGTCAGATCTGTGTAGATAAATGGCAATCAGTTTAAGCACTGATTGCCATTTATCTACACAGACTAAGTCTGTTTCAGCGAATAGGTTATTTGTTACCACTCCCTATTTTTAAATTTACCCACAAAACTCCTCCTTTCCATGTTAAGTCTATGGGAGATCCTTCTTTTGTTCATTGGACAATAAAATTCTTGTTTGCGCTTCTGTTAAGCTCTAATTGGTATATTATAGCTAAATGACTATCCTTTAACGAATAAGCATTGACTTGGGTTTGTGGGGTGGGAATTTTCTTGGAAAAAGTTATTTTTCTCGGAGCTACATTGTTAGCTACAAACATAAGCAAACAATTATAAATCATTATTCTAAGCTTGAATTTAGTAAATTTTTATAAATATTTATCCTATTTAACAAATAAGAATGTTTTTAAAACCATCCAGCCATAAATCTTTTAAAAAACAAAGTACTTCCGGTTATCATAGAACTTTCGTAATACGTAAGAAATACACGTATAATCGTTAATATAATAAAGTAATAATCTCTTGATATATACCACCGTTAGTATAATAGTGTAAATAACATAAATAGAATCAAATATACATCATCAATACTAAAAAGTGTATTGACTTAAATTTAGAATAACCACCACCCCCCTTCCACGCATCCATTTCTTGTTGTAATAACACTTTTTTTTGTGGTTTTAGGTCCCTTACCGCTCTGGGAGCACAAAGAGGCCAAGAATGTTATGTACTGAAGGGAGGTTTGGGGTTAGTGTCCCTAAATGTGCTCATAGAAGTCCCAAGCAGGGCTCATAGATACTAGTCCCTTGTGAGGGCTCATAATTTTATGTTTTATTTGTTATTTCTTCGTTTTATTCTGTATGGTGTGTTCTATGTACTGCTTTGCTAACTTACCTATATTTTTGTTTATCAAGAAGAAGGGAAAGGTAGACAGGATAGTTGCAGTTTGCGACCCAGCCCCACCTAAATTTAACGAATTTTTGGATGTTTCAAAGTGGTTGAAGTAGAGAGGCCACAGTGAAGAATCCAGCGATAAATATTTCCAGCGAATTTGGAATAGAAAATTTTTAAGGGGCTAAATACCACTGCTGGTATTAGCTACAACCTTCCGGGAGGACTGTAAACTTAAAGGAGCAGCTGGTCCCCATTAGGGGAGAAAAGAGGTGGAGGAAACCTGGAAAAACTCCACCAGGCCAGCTGAGGGAAAAGCCAAAATTATAATTACTAAATAAACGGGTGAAAAAACCAAAAGGGGATGCTGGAAAAATTTACCGAGAGTAGGTGAAATAGTGTAATAACAGAAGATGAAGATAAGATTCACCACACAATCTCCAACAGGTGTGTAGTTTTGTGTGGTGAAGAAGGCCGATGATGTATCTTGATGAGTCTTGAAGTTGTAATAGTACTAATATAGCGAGACAATGCCCCATTCGAATGAGACTCGGTTATTACTATTACTTCCAATTTAAACAAAATTAAATATTTATTTGAATACAATTAATTTAATCCCACCATACAAAAGTAAATAAAGCTAGACACGAGTATTCCGGAAACGTTTTGTTTTCTTCACAAAAATAATTGTTTTCGGGTGGGTTAACTGATAAATATATGGGTAATCGCTCGATAGTAACATAGTTGACAACAGGAAAAGAATCTCTAAAAGCTCGAATTAAAGGATCGAAACATGTATTGCACACACGATGAAAAAAATATACGAAACATTTCTTCTGTATTATTCTGGGTTTCAAACTCTTCACCTTCTGGAATTTTTCTTTCACATTCTTATAATCGGAATTTTCGTGATCGATGCAAACAGAAAAAGCATTTACCTTTTGCCCATGAAATAGCGTAAACCTGTTTACATATATTTCTTTTGGATAACTAAATGTTGAATTAAGTTTTTTCTCGTAAGAATACGCTACTACATCCTTATACAGAAGAACACATTTCGTTTCTTCTACCGATATATTTGCTTTGTGGCATAGATGCTCAGTGAGCTTGTTACTATTGTTGGGCAATATATCATACACAAAAAGTTCACTTTCACTTAGATCCAATGGATAATTAGTAACAGTGAAACCTGAAATATTTGGAAATATTGATAAATGTATTTCCGTTGTTTCTTCTGCTGACGAAAAGTTAAAAGATGTCGAAATTCTCTCTATGTCATTCGTGCATGCCCTGCATGCCCTCGAGCTAACTTCCTCATCTGTGCAGTTAATTAAACACGTGATATTAGATGATAGATATTATTACATTAAGTGACAAGAATACTCAAAATTACACAAGTACTTACCATGCATTTCTGTATCGTGATTTTGTAAGTGACGATTACGAATGTCTTTACTTTCGTCATCCATGTGTAGAGAATTCGACGTAGTTTCGGGTTTTTGTGCCAAATAGAACCAATTGTACTGAAAGTTATGGTCGAAACCAGTGTAAGGACGTACTTTATCCGATTCGCAGTTTATAGAGTTTACTAAATTAAATGGAATTTCCTATTGAAAGTAATTAAGATAATTAGAATTGCTTCGATAAATTGTGATAATTGTAAAATTTATTTTGATTTGATATTGTTAAAGTAAAGACTTAGTCTGTGTTAATGTAATAAATTGAAGTGATGTGTTTCGTTTCTTTCTATCGTTTTTCTTTTAAATATTTGTATGTATTAAAAAATTTGTGTCTACAGTTTAATTAATTGAGGTAATTAAATGAGGTAAAAAAACCGTTTACCTCATGTAATTTTAATAAAAAGTTACAATTATAAAATTTATAATCCAAATACGACCGGAGGTACACGTTAAGCTAATATATTCGATGAATCACTATAAAACATAAGCCCATTTTTGGTATGTATAAAATATACAAAACATTTCTGGCCCTCCTACGTATTATAAATTACGAGCAATTGGCCCGAAAACTGAAAAGTTTGCATAAAACGGGATTAAAAATGCTCTCACAGAAAAAAAGAAATGAATGAAGCTAGACTTAAATACAACCTTCACTTTCACAAATGAGAGATTGAAAACTAATGCGAAGTATGGAAGATTCTCTAAACATTATAAAATGTAAACACTATTAGAACTTTGAACAAAAAAATATATATATAATGATAATTCACGTTAAATAATAAAAATCTGTATAGAAGATACATGAAAAACAAAGATTTCTCAGAAAATCAACAGTACCAAGACAGAACACAACACAGATACCTGCACTTTTCACACATTTTAAAGTAATGCATTCCACAGCAATCCACATTCGTTTTCATTATCTTACAACCTTATCACCTTATGAAATGTTTCAAGACTTATAACATGTATAGAAAAAGTAATATAACAGAACAGAGAACAACACTACATCTCAAACTTCACGATATGTACTGTACTTGTAATACATTCCACTTATTAATAATTTAAGAAAGTTGTAACATTATTTTTTCATTTTGTTTAAATTACAACCATCTTAAGGCAGAAAACTTCCAATACACTTGTAGTATATCACCAATTTATATTTTTGCAACACCATTTCTTCTTCTTCTGCAAGTTCAATAAAATGAATAGGATAAACACTGACACTTTAATCTTAATGAATTTTACGTTTCAGTAATAAACATTTTCAAAATGGTTGATAATTCGTTAAATGAAAAATTATTATCTTTAAATCTATGTTGTAATTATGACCATTTCCAAGAATGTAAAAATGACACGTCACCAAGAAAACAATTTAAAATAATTACCCTTTTGATCATTGTTACTTTGTGATACATGATCCTGTCCGCAATATCTCTCCATTCTGTACAGACTTGTCTGCATACGTCTAATTCTGTATCTTCCAGATATTCAAATACACGATAAGTTATTATCTCCGGCAATTCTGTTAATGCAACGAATCCGAGTTGTGACATTTGGCATATTTCTGTTTGTTCGAGTGACGTATCTTCCATTTTATAAAATTCTCTGTAATTAAAAAAAAAGCTATTAATTAACAACACACACGGAGCACAGCTGTAGTTCCAAAATGGCGGAGTTCTTAGAATATTTTGTGAATTATTTAATTCGAAACATTTTAAAAGTAATTGATTTTTGCAATGTTCGGCTTTGTTTAGGAGAAAAAAAGTTTGTAATTTAAATTTAACGCGTGCAAGTTTTTTCTACAATAGGAAGTAAATAATAAAACATTTTAAATTAGTAAAATAAAAGTTTTTTCAAATCTTTTATTTTACTAATGAGTATCTTAAGAGAAATATTAGTACAAACCGAAAATCGAATCATTGGTGATCAAAACTTTAGAATTTTATTGTTACACTAGCTGCAAGGACCCGCTTCGCTGGGTTTTTATTTGTGGGCAAAAAATAACGATAGTGAAGATTAAGATAATTACATTATAGCCAATCTTACCACAGAATGTAAGAATCAGGTCCCCCGTTTCCAGACAGAACGTCTCCTGTTCACGTCCAGTCAAACGAACTATTTTCAATTTGATTAATTTTCTGGAACGTTTACAATCGTTCTATAACCGAACCAATTCGAATTCGAAAATTTTTAAAATCGAAATAGAAAATCTTCCACTTTCAAGCCCATATCTCCCGCACCCTTATAGCTATCGAGACGCAACCACCATAGTGCACGAATGGAGACTTGGGGCTACTACCACATACAAATGTTACTGTGAAAGACCAATATTTGTGAATGTCGACATTCGCCGACACAGACAACTGTGTGAATGTTGATATTCACCACAAACAACTGTATGAATGTTGACATTCCCCCCATTTCGGTCATTCACAGTAACACAAACACCATTCATGTGCGATGTGTAGTTTTGGCTAAAAAGTGAAATATAGGGACACACACGTCCATTTATATATATAGATAAGAATACTGTTTACTGTTATATAAAAATTGAACTTCGCACATTTCCAACGTAAAGGCAGCAATTTGGGTGCACTGAAAAAAACAACTGAATTGGGTCGCGCTTCTTTATGCAGAGCTGCTCGATCGCTACACAGCAAAGAGTTTATAAATGAAGCGCTATCCATTTCTAAACGTTTGCTGCAAGGAGTCGCTGTAGCAAAGATAAAGCAGCTTTTACGTAGTGGGTTCGCGCCTCGCCACTGACAAGCTGAATACCTAAAAGTTTTCCGGGTTTTCTCCACATCCGTAACGCCTGAATAGGGGCCAGTTACATTTAAAAAGACCTCCCGGAAGGCATTATTCCCGCGTAACGACCGTCATAAACGCATACAACTACTATTAAATGACAATTCCGTCACACTTTACCACGTGGCGATATAGCTTAGATGCCTTAGAAGCTCATGCCCAACTAGCCGATACAAAATAAGACAAGCTTTTACGTCCGCCACACGTGTAAAGCAAAATGGATGCTCGGGTGTATAATAGTATATTATGCTGTGGAAATAAAAGAGTCGAAGTAACTGTTGATAAAAATATTATAGAAAGATTAAGGATTAAATTTTAGAAAATGATTCGGAAAGTTATCTAAAAAATAAGAAATTACTATATCTTAAATATAATTTTCTATCTCCTATCTCTTTACTTTGCTCATATTTTCGGAAAGAGATATGCTCAATTCTTTGTATCTCTTTGTTTTAATATTATAGTCCTTTAACTAAAGCTCTACATTCGAATGTAGCTAAAATTAAAGGATATATTACTGCATCCATGTTTAGCTTGAGAGTAAAGCGTTTCTAAACTATATAGAAGGATGCACACATGCGGTGCGGCAACGAAAAGCGGTATCGCAAACGAATCCTCGCCGCGCGGCAGCGCAACCACACAAGTAGCAATCGAGAAAAGCACCAGAAAATCGACTTCCGCGGCGAAAAAAATGTCTTCTTTTTTCGCATGTGTGCATCTTTCTTAATACAATAACGTGTAGGGATAGCTGCTCCTGAAGTCGCTACAGTCTCTATACGTAAAGAAACTCAGCCATGAGCGTTGTGCGCAGCGCTTAAGTAAACGAGTTAGTAACATTCTCCACGGTATCTCATAACTATGCTGAGAGTTCAACAACCCGTTGCATAACTACATCGCATGCAATCGGGTCGAAATCTCCGTTTGGACGATGAGTGGCGATAATGGTGATGTAAAGGTAACTACTCTCACTTTCTCAGCAGTTTACATATGAATATAATCAAACACCAAACAATTTGCTGAGCTTATTATTTATTTACTGTTCAAACGTTTTCAGCCTACTTCTAATAGGCCATCCTCAAGACATTACCGTTCTACATTCGAACACAAAACTTTCGAATAAATTTTAAATTTAAACTTTTAACATATTTTTAAACATCTTTACAATAAATTGTAAACTATTATATATACTTATTATATTATATATTATATATAT
>NW_019384487.1:585903-588274 GCF_000671375.1 Centruroides sculpturatus
AAAAATTTTTTTAACATATTAAATAATAAATATATATAAAATTAATATAACAAGATAAAAATATACATTAAACTAGTAAAATATATCCTCCATAAGTTTACGGGTTTTTAATTCCCATTTCTTTTTCTAACAAGTATTTCCATGCCGTTAGCAGAGCATTAGCATCCTTTGCGTTTAAGCAATTATTATTTATTTTACTCTTATATATCTGCATTTTTTCTATGCCAAACGCAATAGTCGGAGAATGGACAGGTCTAACTATCCTTGCATCATCCCACTTAACATTTGCCCCATCTGATTGTGCCATGATTGCCAAGATGGTGTTGTTGTTCCCTTTACTAACGTCATACATGTACTCCTTTAAACGAACCGCCAGGTTTCTCGCGGTGATACCCACATAATCTTTTGCCACTCCTAATTGTTGATTTTCAAAGGGAATTCTATAAACCCCAGCCTTTTCCAATCTTGTCCTTATCATTTCTTAGCAATTTGTAGATGTTTGGCGCTCGTTTATAAACAGTTCTTGTGCTCTTATATTTACATAGTTCTTCCATTATTCCTTCTACCTTCCTGTTGTATGTAAACTTATTAAACCTATTTTTTAGCTTATCTCGTTTGTTTGTCTCTTGTTTGTAACCTTTGACCAATCCGTTAATTGTAGATGTTTTGTATCCTAAACTTTTCGCATTCTTCCTGATTCTGTTAATCTCGCTAATTCTATCCTGTACGTTGGTGCAATATAAGAACGCTCTTTTAATAAGCGCCCTAAACGATGCCATCTTGAATCTAAACGGATCATTAGATCATAAACGGATATATAGTGGAGAATGTGTGGGTTTTAGATACACTGACGTTTGTACATATCCTTGTTTAAATCTTATGTTAATATCCAAAAAATGGATATGTGTATGGCTTTTTTGTTCAAGTTTTAGTTTTAACCCATGCTTATTGTTATTTATCGTAATTAAAAATTCCTCAATCCTTCGGTTATCCTTCCAAACTATGAATACGTCATCAACATATCTTTTGTATAATATAATGTCCTCCATGTAGTTTTCTAGAACCTCCTTTTCTAGTTGACGTACCACTAATTCGCACAAGAGACCCGACATGGGACTACCCATTGGGACTTCTTTCCTTTGTTTGTACACTGTCCCATTGAACGTAAAAAAGGATTGGTAACACATCAAATCTGCCAATTTATTAAGTCTTCCATATACGCTGCTAATCCTGGATTATGTTGTACCATAAAATCAACAAGAGTATTGAAACAAGATGTTAAATTCATGGAAGGGTACATGCTTTCAAAATCCATAACCGTTCGTATTTCATCATTCATCAGTGCCAAACCTTGTAACTCTTTTACCAACTTATTTGGATCCTGTGTTACATACACATTATCCTCCAACATTTCATAGATATACTTTTTTAATCGTTTTTCTAACATAAAGGTTGGAGCACCACATTTCTCAACTACCGGTCTAATTTCTTTGTTTTGCTTGTGCGTTTTTGCGAACGCAAATATTCTGGGTATTCGGGGGGGCACGGGTTATGTGACTTTTTTAATAACGTCATGTACTTCGCGAGTGGAGTTTTTCTAGCTTTTTAACTTTGTTGTTTGTTATTGTTACAATCTTTTCGTCCACGATATCACATTCCGTTATCTTAATATAATCTTCAAAGGCTTCATTATACCTTCCTCTTTCCATAATCACCATTTGTTTAGTTTCGTCGGCTTTTGTTAACACTAACTGATTTTTCGTTAGCCATTCTTTTGTATACTTTATATTTAATTTTTCCTTATGTCTTTCCTTTTTTCTGAAAACCATCTTCCATCTAAAATAATTCCTTTCTACTTCATTAAGACCTTATGGAGGATATATTTTACTAGTTTAATGTATATTTTTATTTTTGTTATATTAATTTTATATATATTTATTATTTAATGTGTTAAAAAATTTTTTAGTTAAGTATATATATCTATATATATAAAAATGAATGTATGTCTGTCTGTGTGTGTGTGTGTGTCCTTCATGCATTACCACACCGTTTATCCGATTGCCGTGAAACTTTGGGAAGTTGTTTAATATACTCCAGCGAAGGTTTGTGGCATAGTACGATTGCCATGAAGCTTTGGAAAGTTTTTTTTTAATTTTTTAATACACTCCCGCGAAGTACATTTATCCTACGATAGATGGCGCGTGTTTACACGAGCATTCGCGCACAGTGTGTTCGATCGATTTCAAATTGTGAAGACCATTTCCCCCTTCAAAAAATATTTCTATATATGCATTTGTGAACTGTTATTTACGATATTCGTAATAATGTTTGTTTAATCACTTTATTTCAACTTTTTTTTGCTAATTATGTA
>NW_019384487.1:588894-600447 GCF_000671375.1 Centruroides sculpturatus
ATCTATGATCTTATAAAGGGTCGACTTGTATGTTAAAAAAATTTTTAGTTAAGTATTTAATAGTTTACAATTTATTGTAAAGATGTTTAAAAATATGTTAAAAGTTTAAATTTTAAATTTATTCGAAGGTTTTGTGTTCGAATGTAGAACGGTAATGTCTTGAGGATGGCCTATTAGAAGTAGGCTGAAAACGTTTGAACAGTAAATAAATAATAAGCTCAGCAAATTGTTTGGTGTTTGATTATATTCAGATGTAAAGGTAAAATATAGACAGGTACTCGTGTGAAAGCACACAGAGCTTCCTAGAGAAGATTCTAAAACTATACTTATCACATGAATTTTTCGTTAGGTGATACAATTATATTTGTGAATTATGAATTAGGAATAATGAATTATGTTAATAAAGTAAAGGAGTAATAATATTCTCTTTTTTCTTTATTATGTGAGATCTACGAATTTGCATATTTGTCGGAAATTTGAATTTAAAATTGTAAACAAATTCTACAGCAAAACAATCCTGGTAAGAATTAGAGCAGAGAATTAGATCAGTATATTCTAGATTTAGTTTTATAATAAATTTTATATTTGTTATGTTAAAACGTGCCTTTTGTTTGTCCACGGACCCTTGCCGACTTACCGACGCACTCCCCACTCGATTTGCCCTCATAGATTTCATCCAACGAGATCCGGCTTTACCAGCCCGTTTAGATTAAGTATTCATAAGGGAATACCCCTTTACCCCCTGCTTATCCCTTAATTACTTAACCAATAAGAATTAGTAATAATTCCATTTTATACTTATTACAAATTTATATATGCTACATTTAGCATAAAAAACAGTGTTTTGTTAACAGATCACAAAACTAAAGAAATCGCAATGTAAAAATGTTGATCATTAAAAAACGACTGAAGATCGATTTTCTAAGAAGTCTTGTCATGCCCATAGGGTATGCTTCAGTTAGAAGTTCGAAGAAAAGGTTCATTTTGTGTGAATTTTCTAATTCTTTTCGTTTGTCTACCGGTGTAATTATCACAATAATAGCCAAAGTTTTATTATAACGAACGGATTATTTTAACTAATTTTAAATTGTATTTCGGTACCGATTGATCAGAATTACAACAGCCGATTGATAACGTTATCCGTAATTATAATATTGTCATATAATTTTAGTTTAAATTAATAAAATATATCAAACAATATAAATATGTTAATTTAGATGAAAAACTTCTAATTATTCACAAAAGGTTATCGGCATTTAAAAGAGTTTATTAAACTGTTGTCTGCAGACACTTCCGGGTCTAAAAAGAAATGAACGGCGTGTTAGGAAATATGTATTCACTGCTCTATCACGTGCTGTATGCGGAACATAATTTAAAATTACGGTACGATATCTTCGACGACAAAAATAAATTGTCCTGAAACACCTCAGAGATGTCACACGGCTGAGGAGAGTGACGTTTCGATATTCACGTTTTTTCATGAACTATAGAAGAATTTTTACAAAATGGCTACTTTATCTGGGTCGCTTGTAAGTACTAATGTAAAATTAATCATATATTACTGTCCGTTATCATGATATATGCTGCTTATCGAGAAATTTTATAGAAAGAACAATTATTGCTAGCGGGACACGTCATTATGTGGTATGGAAACAAAGCGAGATCGTTCTCTACATATTTGTGCCCTTTGCGTTAAAAAACATCAGATTTCATATGCCCCATCAGCACTAGTGTAGCGAGGGGGGCAAGGTGGTCTATCATGCCCCGGGCGCCACTCGCAGAGGGGCGCCAAATAATCTCCAAGACAAGCTTTGTTTCTGGAGTGGGGAGGGGGCGCAAATAAAGTGTCGCGTTCCATGTGCCAATTATGTTCGCTATGCCACTGCTCATTAGGGCCGGATTTACAAGTAAGCTTTGTAAGCTGTCGTTAGGGCAGTGATTCTTAATCTTTTTATACTCGCGGCCAACAAAATATTTCATAATTTTTTTTACCCCCAATTTTTTAATAATAATTTATATTTGTTAAATTATCTATAACAAATTGATTTTTTTATTATTGCTTTATTTTTTTTATATAATAAATGTAAAATATAACTTTATTATTTCATTATGTATTTTCTTCACTACATTTTCTTTTTGAAGGTCCTGGTCCGCGATTACTTATATTAAAAACTTTTATAATGTTCTTTTCTGTTTTTTTTTTAGCGATTTTACGGGTTAATTATAAATAATTAAAACTAAACACACAATATAAGAAAGAAATGCACTATTATTCGATCCAAAGTCGATGCTAAAACTAAATAAGAACTAAAACACCCATAAAGATTTTGCATATCTTTTGCAAAAACATTTAAATTTTCAAAGCCTACTACTAAGCCTACAATTTTTCTTAACTATTTTTAAAATTCCAAGCATTAATANACGCTTTCCTCCACACTATCTAGGTATCCCCCTTTTTCAAATTTTAATATCGACTCAAAATAATTTAAAAAGACAAATTACAATAAAACGGTTTATTATCTGACTATCAGAAATTTCACAATACGCCGAGGAAGAGAGGAAAGAGCGTTTAAATAATTAAAATTGTAAAGGATTTTAAAAAATATATAAAAATGGAGAAAATCGCGCTTCTGACAATCGCTGCGAGTGTGTGGGATAAATTTGCAGGATTCGCGCTTCTCACGAGTACAGCTGTATGTGGCCGGCTCGCGCGTCGGAAAACCTTATTTATTCGTGTACGCACCAGACGGAAAAACAATAAAAAATCGCGTATCCAATCGCGTATCCATTATCTCCAATAAATAAATAGAGTTGAAACGACACTTTGAAATGTTTTTCCGATGAAAATAAATAATAATAATAAGTTTCAATAAAAATGTTAAAATGTAAATTGAATTTTATCGAAATGAGTTTGCTTGAATTTCCTTTCATCGCAGTAATGTGCGACGGTTAAGCTAGTAGGCTATAAATACAAGATACTGTTAATTCAAACGATATCAAGCAATTGTGCTATTCGCGAGCGGTTTTACCAAAGTCAATAATAATAAGTCGTTTCTAATTACAATAAAAATCTATAGTATATTATGATCTATCACGTGGTCTCTAAAGTTCAGCGAATTCTTCGCAAAAAGAATAAGTTATCGGGAACACGTCAGCGATATGTAGTCACGTGACCGAATAGCACGGACAACAAATGTCACGTGACACGCTTCGTACGCGTCCGACGTGACGCTCCGCGACGAAAACAAGCTTAAACAATGGTGTCTTCGAACCGGTACACTCGATAAGTATTCCGACAATTTTTTGTTCATAGCATATTTTATATCGATCATTTCCAACAAATTATACGTATTTTGGAAATATTCGACTGAAATTAGTCTGGATTTGATTAATTTTATAGAAGAAAACCTCTCAAATAGCCGTACCCACTAAACAGTACAAGTGCCCGATATCGAATACAAACTTTTATAATTCACGTGGTCGTCGTCTAACACGTGTAAACTAGTGAAATCCGCCATCTTGATCTTGAAAACTTTTATTATTCATAATTACTACATATTTAAGATTTCAATATTCGGTAAAATTATATATAACATAATTACAATTGATATTTTGTATTATTAAAGAAAATTTTGAATAAGAAATTATTCACACATTTAATGACAATAAAATCTGTTTCCCAGTGAAAAAATTATAATTTTACAATTATTTTTGCCTACATTATACAACATAAATCCTTCATTTAGGTGTAAAAACTTCCGAAAAGTTTATCAAACGTAATGTAACTGGAAGATATTTTAACACGTAACATGCCACAATTCCCTCGTTCTACTCACTTTCTATTTATTTATTTATTCTTTTTNGGAATACCCCTTTACCCCCTGCTTATCCCTTAATTACTTAACCAATAAGAATTAGTAATAATTCCATTTTATACTTATTACAAATTTATATATGCTACATTTAGCATAAAAAACAGTGTTTTGTTAACAGATCACAAAACTAAAGAAATCGCAATGTAAAAATGTTGATCATTAAAAAACGACTGAAGATCGATTTTCTAAGAAGTCTTGTCATGCCCATAGGGTATGCTTCAGTTAGAAGTTCGAAGAAAAGGTTCATTTTGTGTGAATTTTCTAATTCTTTTCGTTTGTCTACCGGTGTAATTATCACAATAATAGCCAAAGTTTTATTATAACGAACGGATTATTTTAACTAATTTTAAATTGTATTTCGGTACCGATTGATCAGAATTACAACAGCCGATTGATAACGTTATCCGTAATTATAATATTGTCATATAATTTTAGTTTAAATTAATAAAATATATCAAACAATATAAATATGTTAATTTAGATGAAAAACTTCTAATTATTCACAAAAGGTTATCGGCATTTAAAAGAGTTTATTAAACTGTTGTCTGCAGACACTTCCGGGTCTAAAAAGAAATGAACGGCGTGTTAGGAAATATGTATTCACTGCTCTATCACGTGCTGTATGCGGAACATAATTTAAAATTACGGTACGATATCTTCGACGACAAAAATAAATTGTCCTGAAACACCTCAGAGATGTCACACGGCTGAGGAGAGTGACGTTTCGATATTCACGTTTTTTCATGAACTATAGAAGAATTTTTACAAAATGGCTACTTTATCTGGGTCGCTTGTAAGTACTAATGTAAAATTAATCATATATTACTGTCCGTTATCATGATATATGCTGCTTATCGAGAAATTTTATAGAAAGAACAATTATTGCTAGCGGGACACGTCATTATGTGGTATGGAAACAAAGCGAGATCGTTCTCTACATATTTGTGCCCTTTGCGTTAAAAAACATCAGATTTCATATGCCCCATCAGCACTAGTGTAGCGAGGGGGGCAAGGTGGTCTATCATGCCCCGGGCGCCACTCGCAGAGGGGCGCCAAATAATCTCCAAGACAAGATTTGTTTCTGGAGTGGGGAGGGGGCGCAAATAAAGTGTCGCGTTCCATGTGCCAATTATGTTCGCTATGCCACTGCTCATTAGGGCCGGATTTACAAGTAAGCTTTGTAAGCTGTCGTTAGGGCAGTGATTCTTAATCTTTTTATACTCGCGGCCAACAAAATATTTCATAATTTTTTTTACCCCCAATTTTTTAATAATAATTTATATTTGTTAAATTATCTATAACAAATTGATTTTTTTATTATTGCTTTATTTTTTTTATATAATAAATGTAAAATATAACTTTATTATTTCATTATGTATTTTCTTCACTACATTTTCTTTTTGAAGGTCCTGGTCCGCGATTACTTATATTAAAAACTTTTATAATGTTCTTTTCTGTTTTTTTTTTAGCGATTTTACGGGTTAATTATAAATAATTAAAACTAAACACACAATATAAGAAAGAAATGCACTATTATTCGATCCAAAGTCGATGCTAAAACTAAATAAGAACTAAAACACCCATAAAGATTTTGCATATCTTTTGCAAAAACATTTAAATTTTCAAAGCCTACTACTAAGCCTACAATTTTTCTTAACTATTTTTAAAATTCCAAGCATTAATAGTTTCTTAGAATTACTTTCGGAGATAAAAGAAATACTGCGGTGTAAGTAGCACATTTGCATTTATTTCTTCTGTACTAACAAAGTTGTATGTAGGAAGAAATAAGAAATATATAAATAAATAAAAATCTAAATACGAAAACTTTATGTTTCTTAGCATAAATTCTTCGCAAAAATAATAAGTTATCGGGAACACGTCAGAGATGAGTAGTCACGTGACCGAATAGCACCGACAAAATGTCACGTGACACATTGAAAGCGGACGCGTACGAAGAAATGTGCCGCTCCGCGACGAAAACAAGCTTAAGCAACGGCGTGGTCGACGGTGCACATTCGATAAGTATTCCGACAATTTTTTGTTCGTAGCATATTTTATATCGATCATTTCCAACAAATTATACGTGTTTTGAAAATATTCGAGTGAAATTAGTTTAGATTTGATTAATTTTATGGAAGAAAACCTCTCAAATAGTCGTACCCCCTAAATGGTACAAGTGCCCATTTATACTCACCATACAATCATATCCTTAGCCTAATTATATATCAATTATCATATACAGTAGTTCCTATCCTATAGATCTATCAATTCCTATAAATAATAAAACAAATATACAAGTCAATTTTAACTTTGTGTGAATTGTAATTATCTATTATATGTCATTTTAATACAGATTTTGCTTTAACCCATTTTAAATGTTACTTCTGTAGTTCTGTAAAAGGATAAAGAAAAGACTCGAAAATATTTTATTTTTCTAAGTAGTCTTCACTTTAAATTTCCTTACGTTCGTAACAGAATCTCGAGAATGATCGATAAGAAAACCTTGGTTATCTCACGTGGCTATCGGAACCGAATACGAAACGTGCGATTCAAAATAGTTAATTAAACCGTAATCATGTGGTTTCGTGGTTACGAGTGAAATTGGTTTTTGTCGTATTCGTTAGCTAATTAACGATACAACAGCTTAAACAAGAAAACGCATAACGTGTTAAAACACGAACGGAAAATCAACTTCTCTCATTTCTAAATATATCATCATATAAATTCCCGTCAAATGAATGATATGGTTATAAAATTTGTATAGAAATTAGTATTTCTATAATATTTAAAATAGAAGTACTTACCAAAAATTTCAATTAATTGAATCGAAGGAATGACTAACCAAAACTAACGTGTGTACCAACCTTTTACGATGATAGAAATGAAGAAGTTGTTGCCAGATGTTTTTAGCTTTCGTAGCCGAATAATTTTTAAAAAGTAGCCAATTCTCGAGCCAAATGCTACAGTCAACACGTGTAAAGTATTAGATTCACTAAGTGCAGTCTTTAACATTTAGAACACTAACATCGTTTTGTAGTAGTCTATATTTATTAAATAATTAATCAGACTTAAGAACTAATGTAATAAATGCAACACATATTTAACTGGCGTCTAATTACAGAACGATTCCGTAGCCGTAGTTCTGGTTTTTATCACGAGATGCCGCTAGTGTCGTGACGTTCAGATAGCGTATACCTAGTGCTGTACGGTGTGCTTGGAATTTTTTGTCGATATTTTAGCTTTAAAACCATACTTTATCATCGGGTGTATTCAAAATCTCAGCGCGCTGCCAGCGCCTCTCAGCACCTCTGTTCAAAATCTCAGCCAACTTTCCGGTTGCTGGCAGCGCGCTGGCAGCAAACTGCAAGCGTCTTTTTCAGTGCTGGATAAGCTAGCAAACAAGATGGCAGCCACCATAAGGCTCTTAAGAGCTCTATTTTGCATTGCCAATTTTGAATTTAATTTATTTGTTGATGAATAAACCCTGAATAAATTAATATTCGGTTAATACTTTAATAGAATATTATTATTGTATATTTACTGTATCTTTATCTCTATTTCTCTTTTCGAAATTTGTATTTTTCATTAATCTGTTCTAATTAAAGAAGTTAAAAAATCATTTAACGTAAAGCGGAAGTCCACATCATTCGCCTTTTTTATTGTTTTTCTCTCCCGAAATTCCTGGCAGTCAGCGTTTGTGTTCTCTAGAAAATGCCAGCAGTTGCATCACTTCCGGCAGCATTTCGCTGGATTGATGCTGAGATTTTGAATACGCCCATCGATAATTGGTTTCGAAGTACTGTATTCCCGCTACGTTGCTAAGAAATCGTTATGGTAAATATTGCGTTGGTATATTAGAAAATACTTGTTGTTATTGCGATAAGCGCTTCTCCTCAAAAGGAAATCTTACTAACAAGCGTGTAGGTTTAGAACATAAGCAAATCCTGCTGGAGAAAAATTCTATATTCTGTCGCGAGACTTCGTGCTCTGAAGGATTTTCTACTTTCCTTCGATTACGTGAACATTTAAGAAAGTACTGTACCTGTACATGGGTTTGCCTGTGAAATTCAGAAACTGAAATTCAAAACTATAAAGGGTAAGTAAATTTTCTTCTGAAATTTTAAAAATGCTGTATTTAATGAATATATCTTAAAATAATTGTTTTCATGAATATTAACAGCTCATTCAGTTGTAAATAACAATATTATGTACTGTATTTGACAGATTTCTACGAATGGAAAGCCACAGATAAGTTGAGAAACAACTAAAGTTAACTGCGTCGTACTGTCTAAAAATTCGTGGAATTTATAAATTCTACTCGTGCGGCTCTGGCACATGGGATCACGACTACGCTCAATTCAGAAATGTACTGTACTTACAAAAGGAAAACATTCAATAACAGATTGTGTATATGAAAATGTTGCAAATCTATAATTTTCAATAAATCTTTTTCATGAAGAAAACATCTTTCTTATGAATACTGTAGCATTTTTTCTTAGCTAACGTTCAAATAAATCATAGCAGATCTGTTAAATCAGGCTACAAAAAGTTCACTAATATTTTACTGACGATGATAATTTGTTGATGGATTTAAACTACCAATTTAAAAAGACTACTCAAATTACACAAGATACACTTAACTCTTGGTATTCCCTAGGGTTCAGTTTTTTAAAATCTCGTGAAAACCAAATAAGGATGCCTATGGAGAAAATTGAGTTTGGTTTTGTGAATCATTTCAAAGATAAACGTTAATTGTAAAATAAAATATTGCAAATTTTCTATTATAAAATATTTAAATTGTGACCGAAGGGTCGGCACCTCTTTAATGCCCTGTCAGGATGACACCATCGCGTCTCGGCGGACACGGAAGCCGCGTTATTTAGGTCACGCGAGCGGTCGCGTAACGGAGCGATCAGAGTCGGGATGGAAGGAGAGAGCGCACCGGAAGTGATTCCTTCGTAGACTAGATTAACATAACAAATGTTTAATGGGTAATGATAGGGAATACATATCTTACAATATGTTGATAGTAAAGTTTGATAGTAAAGTTAAATGAGCGTTCTCGAGAGAGAGAGTTTACAATTAATACGCGTGGGGATAAATACCTTTTTTGATATCTTGGTCTGGATCCAGTCGGTAAGACAGAAAGTTCGGGAAAGTAGTGTTAAGTCCAATGGTTCTGACTTTTTCCTTTGATATTAGGCGATTCTTGATATTCAAAAACGAAGAGGTATCCAAATGAGCACAGATATTACGTAGAAGTAATCCGATGGAAGAGCTGGCGACGACTGACTCATTTTGTTGTTCTTTTCTAATGTTGAACTGTTAAAATCGCGATATTAGGTCGAAAGGCGATAAGAAAGCGTCTTTATTAGGCCTGAGAACTTAACAGATGTTTAACTCCCAGGTGTAAAAGTTGACTGTTATTGAACGAAAGAATAGGTACATTGTGATCAGGGCCGTGCCGTGCTATGATGCAGAGATGCGGCCGCATAAGGCGGCACCGTGAGGGAGGTGGCATAAAAAACATTTAAGGGGCAGAATTTCAAAGACTTGCATCGTACTTAGAAAATTTACCGCACGGCCCTGGTAAGATACACCAAATAATAAGAATTATAGCCTATATAGGACTAATAATTTATATAAGGGGCGGCATTTCGAAGACTTGCATCATACTTAGAAAATCTACCGCACGGCCCTGACTGTGATCTTATGCCACCATTGAATGAAAGTATGACTACGATATGATCTTATGATGAAATGATATAAACACACGGAAAGTCTGGATTTGGATCCTCACAAAATTATTTCTAAAAAGCAATGAATAATTTTATTAAATGATACAAAAAAAAATTCGAGTAAGAGATTGAAAAATCAGCAGGAAAATCTTGAGATTAAAATAATTTAAGAACGAAAGTCTACATATTCTGTAGAATAACTTTTATAATACTGTAAGGTCTCTTTTTATGCGGATTATTTTTATGCGATTTTGAAGTTGTGCGGTTTTTATTTCATCCAAAAATTTCTTGGACAAACATACATATAGGCTTGTTTAGGAAGCCCGCGTATAGACAGTCTCCAAAAATCGTGGAACGCTCAAAGCTCACTCCATTTGTTCCACTGACATATAACGTTTATGGATGTAAAGGACAGCTAGATCTACCTTAATCGCTTTAGTTCCTAGCAATTTTTGATATAAATGTAATTAAACATAAAAAATACTTAAAACTAAAAAAAACGAAAGAAATGCGTTAATTTTGAAGAAAAAGCTTCAAAGTTTAACTTCCTTTGTCTCGCCCTTCTGTGAAATTTAACACCCATGAGTCATTGTTTACACATCTGGATGACCTTGAACATAGCTGGAATTGGATTTCCCGGAGCATTCTCATAGACGTCGCGGGAGGACAAGGGTTTAAAGTAGGGTAAACACTAGCTGCCCGTATATTTTTAAAAAAATTTGGAGACTTAAAAAACATTCCAAAAATACAAAAAATTTAAAAATGGCCTTAAGGACCGTGTTTTATGTAACGCTATGTAACCTGCCCGAATTAACTCGGGCGAGGAATTAAAGGTGTTTTAATTAACTCTTTACATCCAGATGTTAGTGATTTGTTTTTAGAATGAGCTTTTGTAATTTGTACATGATACTTACCATCGACAAGTCGCTATTACATCATTCTGAGTTTCGCATTAAAAGGTATAAACTGTAATTGCTTCGAAATTAAATTTTATTTTAGCGGTGTTTTTTATGCGGTTTTAAGTTAATTTTAACTTGTTGTTTTGGTTTTATGCGATTTTCGAAAATTACGGAACGTATCCCTACTTTTTCAAGGCAAGTAAAGTCTTTTTTATGCGAATTTTTTATATGCGCTTTTCTGTAGAACGTATGCACCGCAAAAAACGAGACCTTACAGTATACTGTATAATTTGACATATTTTGATAAAAATAATAATCATCTTTTAAAGCTATAATATAAACATTGAACATTAGACAAAAGACAAATTTGACGTTTAACAAACGAACAGTAGCAAAATTCGTTCGTAATAAATTAATTCTGTCTGTGGTGTATTTACACCACAGACATAATTATGCTTGTCCAGCTTCTTGACGTCACGAAGTGGCGACATCTCGTGGTAAAAAACAGAACTACGGCTACGGAATCGTTCTGTAGTTAGACGCCAGTCATATTTAGCAGCCTTTGTTTCAATTCTCTATTATTCTGAAACTTACATTGTACAGTACAGTACAGTACAGTACAATTTCCAGCTACAGAGAACTCTCCAACTATAAACTATAACAATAAATATATAGGTTATACTTTTATAACGTGCATATTTATTGTGTTACTAGCTGCAAGGACCCGCTTCGCTGGATTTTATTTGTGGGCAAAAAATAACGATAGTGAAGATTAAGATAATTACATTATAGCCAATCTTACCCGTTTTCACAAAATGCAAGAATTAGGTCCCCCGTTTCCAGACAGAACGTCTCCTGTTCACGTCCAGTCAAACGAACTATTTTCAATTTGATCAATTTTCTGGAACGTTTACAATCGTTCTATAATCGAACCAATTCGAATTCGAATTCGAAAATTTTTAAAATAGAAATAGAAAGTCTTCCACTTTCAACCACTTTCAAGCCCATATCTCCCGCACCCTTATAGCTATCGAGACGCAA
>NW_019384487.1:602907-606243 GCF_000671375.1 Centruroides sculpturatus
ATGTGTAACTTTGCGAAATTGCGTAGTTTACTGTCGTCTGTACAGTATGTAAATTAGGTACCGTAAGTCTAATACAGTACTGTAATTTTATACATTTCTTGTGAAAGAAACATTTCTTATTCAACGGCCATAAAAACTATTTACATTAATGATGTCTCCAAAGTTCAACGAAGTTTTCGCAGAAAAATAACTTATCAGAAATCGCGGCCGCAGTTTGGTGCGCTGCTCCGCGAGGAAAACAAGCTTAAGCAATGGCGACGTCGAACGGTGCACACTCGGTAAGTAATCCTACAATTTTTTGTTTATAGCATAGTTTATACGGATTATTCCACAAAAAATATACGTATTTTGGAAATGTTGAGTGAATTAGTCTAGGAATCGATTAATTTTATGGAAGAAAACCTTTCAATCAGCCGTAGTCCGTAAATTGCACACGTGCCGGGCTGTGATTGGCAAGGTCTCCTAAAACATCAATTTCATAAAAAACGGAACGGATCTACCGTGTTATAGGGAGGTCGACTGTAAAATATTATTAACAATAAGAAACAAAACCGTAAATAATAATTAGGCCTATATGTAGAGAGAAAAACAAAACATGGCAGTGAATAGTCGACGTAAACAGAAATTCTGTAAAAATTATATAGAAAAAAAATGAAACAATTACCTAAAAATATTAAATAAACTATCAAAAATGTTCTCCCGTTGTCTGAAGTAACTCCTGAAATATTTTGGACACAGCGTAGCATCTTCTCTAATTCCACGCTGTTAAAATCGCATATGGATTTTGGTATTTTGCAAATGTTTTTTATAATTGATTCAATTTCGTGAACCTGTAAAAGTTTTGCAGGTCGCACATATTCTACCAGAATTGACCACTGTATAGCCGAATTTGTAATTGATTAAATGTTGTTTTTAAAATAATTAAAGCAACTTTCCTTTAATCTCAAATTTTGAATGAATTGATAATGATGAAGTTTAAAAAAAATTATGAAAATCTGTACCCAAGTCACGGTTAGATATGAGCAAGTACACTGATACATCAAAACCACGCACAAGAACTGTTCTACAGAATGGTTATTTATGACTGAAGGTTTTATAATTGTTTTAGCAAATGACAGTGAATGTAATTTATTAATAGTTGCAAAAGTATCTAAATTCTCACTTCGGAATAGCAAATTGACTCTCTGGAGTTCCGAAACAATGAGATCCAGAAAAAGGCGCTATCATAAAAATCCTGTCAAGTTGTTGATGGATTTTTTATAATAGAGATAATAGAAAAAAAAATACTTTTTTTTTTTAATACAAAATGACATTTTATTTTAGCTGACAATTTCTTCCTTTTTTAAAGGTAGAAAAGTGTTTTTATTTTTAATTTTTTATTGTGAGAACCGAGGGGTTATGACTATGCAGTACCTCCGTGGATCGGCTTTCAAGTAGGAGAGACTTGCCCACTTGTCAGAGATGGCTTAAATTTTTAGTTTATCCCGAGGGAACGGGTACTAATTTTTCGGGTCTGGTCGAGTGTAGGAGGGAGGAGTGCCGTCGGTAAGGTGATAGGCGATATACGAGTAAAAGAGAACACCAATTTAACAAGGAAACAACGATTCATTAGTTATCTATATAGACGGTACAATAACTATTATCGAGAGAAAATTCTGAGTCCCTAAAGCGTGAAGGGCCGAGAAGGAGTTCACAACAGTGGGTTCCATACCTCTTTATGTATTTGTATCTCCAAGAGAGGGGAAAAAATCAGTGGTGTACCGTCATTAGAAGCAGTGGATGCGCCGCTTCCCTTGTATTTTCTAAAAAATAAATACATATTAATTTTAATTATATGAAAATAATCGCACAATATTATATTGTAACCGCATTATGTATCTTATTACAAATTTCTATACTACACGTGAGAAAAAAGATAAGATCGCTATTGTATATTCGAATATTAGTGGTGGAGTGGATGCGCCCTATCGTCAGCATCCAAAAAGCCAGATTCACGCACACGGTTTACAGAGCACCAACCTCACCCGGTTTAGTCGGTGGAAGCCTAGGACATCGGGTGGATATTACTCGTATATCGCATTCAATTCTATCCGGGACCGGTTCCGGGCCGTTAGCCATCCGCCCGCTAGATATTTGGCCACCCTCGCCCGATTACGCGAATCACGAGTAGATTTATAACTTAACCCAACCGATAAGAATTTACTGGTACTAGTTGACAGGAGTTTAAAAATTCCATTAAAATATTTGATGTTTTTATTCCACTCTCCGATTTTATATTACTCACGGATTTCAATGTTAAACCAATGATATTACGATTTCGTATATCCTGTCTTTAAGGGGATGTAGAAAAAAACGTGTACAATTCTTGTATAATGTTAAAAAATTAACCGTTACTTCGACAGCGTCATTTATAACTAAATTTAATAAATGATAGAGATGCGCGAGATACAGAAAAATCTCTAGAATTTATTTTCCTTAAATTTACGATTTATGTATCCGTTTGTCATTAAAAATTTGTCTTTCCACTTTTTCCTTGGACTACAAATATTCAAGAACAAAGTAACCGGTTTCGATTTATTTTTACTTAAGAAGTAGTTAAATAATTAAGAAATTAGGGAATTGGGGTCATAAATAAAACCCAACCGAAAGAGCCGGAATATTACTTAAACAAAAGCTTGACCGAACCAATCTATAGTCGAGTACAGTGGGTACTAATTTCTTCGAAATACTGTATTAGATGTAATAAAACCAGAAATTTTTCCAGTTCGACTAGAGTGACCGAAAACTTGTAAATTTTGGAAACTTCCGTGGACAACACCTGGTCCTAAAACGAATTAGTTAGAAAACAAACGACGGACAATCTGTTAAGTTTAACGTATTTAGACTTTTACAGCTATGGTGAGAAACGTTTAAAATTTACAAGAACCCCGTCGCGTCTTTTGAAGTATATTAGTGATACGACAAAAGAGACATTTGACATTGTCCGGTATCGGCACCCTCGGGATTTGGCAGCCCGCGTGCATGCACGCACTACACACCTAGCAGGATTCCACTCGTAGGGAGCTATTTGACTAAGTGGTTAAGATTTAAAAAGTAAAGAATAATTTATGTTATTTATGTACGTTTCATTACAAAGCTATATTTAATTATAATTTTCTTTAAAAGTATATTCATACAATCGAAGAATGTTTTATACCAGGTATGTATATCCACCACACATTTTATTTCACCGAGTAAGTTTTTATAATTTTATTTTTATTTTATGGCTAGCGATTCTGAATGTAATTGCGATATTGAAAATTTATTTTTAAAAAGTTTTGGCTCGAGATCATATAA
>NW_019384487.1:609785-613741 GCF_000671375.1 Centruroides sculpturatus
ATAATATATCTATTACCCATAATTATCTCGTTACAATTTTCAATATTTATTTTATATTATTTACTAATGTTAAATTCTATTCCGCTTCGATTTCCAAATTGCTTCAAATACGGAAGAATCGACGATTTTTCGTGTCTTTTGCCACCTAAATTGTCAAAGACATTCTTATTGCACACACTAATTTCATTTGAAAATAGTAGGCAAGCCAGCAAAACAATTTTTGCATTTTTATGCATTTACAGAGCCATTTTATCAAGAAAATGTCGAACAAATTTTTTTATTGAAGCGTTTATATTTAACTTAGGCATTGGCCGTTCTCTTTTAATGTTTTCTTTTTATTGGCCGTTCTCTTTTAATGTTTTCTTTTTCATTATATGATCTCGAGCCAAAACTTTTTTAAAATAAATTTTCAATATCGCAATTACATTCCGAATCGCTAGCCACGATATAAAGGCTAAAATTAAAAATAAAATTATAAAAACTTACTTGGTGAAATAAAATGTGTGGTGGATATACATACCTGGTACAAAACATTCTTCGATTGTATGAATATACTTTTAAAGAAAATTATAGTTAAATAAAGCTTTGTAATGAAACGTACATAAAATTAACATAAATTATTCTTTACTTTTTAAATCTTAACCACTTAGTCAAATAGCTCCCTACCAGTGGAATCCTGCTAGGTGTGTGGTGCGTGCATGCAGTGCATGCACGCGGGCTGCCAAATCCCGTGGGTGCCGATACCGGTCAATGTCTAATGCCTCTTTTGTCGTATCACTAATATACTTCAAAAGACGCGACGGGGTTCTTGTAAATTTTAAACGTTTCTCACCATAGCTGTAAAAGTCTAAATACGTTAAACTGAATAGATTGTCCGTCTTTTGTTTTCTAACTAATTCGTTTTAGGACCAGGTGTTGTCCACGGAAATTTCCAAAATTTACAAGTTTTCGGTCACTCTAGTCGAACTGGAAAAATTTCTGGTTTTATTACATCTAATACAGTAATTCGAAGAAATCAGTCCCACTGTACTCGGCTAGAGATTGGTTCGGTGAAGCTTTTGTTTAAGTAATATTCCGGCTCTTTCGGTAGGGTTTTATTTATGTCCCCAATTCCCAAATCTCTTAATTATTTAACTACTTCTTAAGTAGAAATAAGTGGAAACAAGTTACTTCGTATTCGAATATTTGTAGTATCGGGAAAAAGTGGAAAGACAAATTTTTACGACAACGAATGCATAAATTGTAAATTTAAGGAAAATAAATTCTAGAGATTTTTCTGTATCTCGCGCATCTCTATCATTTATTAAATTTAGTTGTAAATGACGCTGTCGAAGTAACGGTTAATTTTTTAACATTATACAAGAATTGTACACGTCTTTTTTTACATTCCTGTAGAGATGGGACATACGAAATCGGTATATCACCGGTTTAACATTGAAATCCGTGAGTAATATAAAATCGGAAAGTGGAACTCCTGTCAACTATACAGAAAACTATCATAAAAACTTACAGGTAAATTTTTATCGGTTGGGTTAAGTTATAAATCTACTCGTTATTCACATAATCGGCCAAATATCTAGCAGGCGGATGGCTAACAGCCCAGAACCGGTTCTGGATAGAATTGTATGCGTTATAAGTGTATCATCCACCCGAGGTCGTAGGCTTCCATCAGCTAAACCGGGTGAGGTTGGTGCTCTGTAAAGCATGTGCGCAAATCTGGCTTTTTGGAATCTGACAATACAGAGATTCCACTCTGCCACTAATATTCGAATATACAATAGCAATCTTATTTTTTTTTCACGTTTAGTATAGAAATTTGTAATAAGATACATAATGTGGTTATAATAAAATATTGTGCGATAATTTTCGTATAATTNAATTTCTTCCTTTTTTAAAGGTAGAAAAGTGTTTTTATTTTTAATTTTTTATTGTGAGAACCGAGGGGTTATGACTATGCAGTACCTCCGTGGATCGGCTTTCAAGTAGGAGAGACTTGCCCACTTGTCAGAGATGGCTTAAATTTTTAGTTTATCCCGAGGGAAGGGGTACTAATTTTTCGGGTCTGGTGGAGTGTAGGAGGGAGGAGTGCCGTCGGTAAGGTGATAGGCGATATACGAGTAAAAGAGAACACCAATTTAACAAGGAAACAACGATTCATTAGTTATCTATATAGACGGTACAATAACTATTATCGAGAGAAAATTCTGAGTCCCTAAAGCGTGAAGGGCCGAGAAGGAGTTCACAACAGTGGGTTCCATACCTCTTTATGTATTTGTATCTCCAAGAGAGGGGAAAAAATCAGTGGTGTACCGTCATTAGAAGCAGTGGATGCGCCGCTTCCCTTGTATTTTCTAAAAAATAAATACATATTAATTTTAATTATATGAAAATAATCGCACAATATTATATTGTAACCGCATTATGTATCTTATTACAAATTTCTATACTACACGTGAGAAAAAAGATAAGATCGCTATTGTATATTCGAATATTAGTGGTGGAGTGGATGCGCCCTATCGTCAGCATCCAAAAAGCCAGATTCGCGCACACGGTTTACAGAGCACCAACCTCACCCGGTTTAGTCGGTGGAAGCCTAGGACATCGGGTGGATATTACTCGTATATCGCATTCAATTCTATCCGGGACCGGTTCCGGGCCGTTAGCCATCCGCCCGCTAGATATTTGGCCACCCTCGCCCGATTACGCGAATCACGAGTAGATTTATAACTTAACCCAACCGATAAGAATTTACTGGTACTAGTTGACAGGAGTTTAAAAATTCCATTAAAATATTTGATGTTTTTATTCCACTCTCCGATTTTATATTACTCACGGATTTCAATGTTAAACCAATGATATTACGATTTCGTATATCCTGTCTTTAAGGGGATGTAGAAAAAAACGTGTACAATTCTTGTATAATGTTAAAAAATTAACCGTTACTTCGACAGCGTCATTTATAACTAAATTTAATAAATGATAGAGATGCGCGAGATACAGAAAAATCTCTAGAATTTATTTTCCTTAAATTTACGATTTATGTATCCGTTTGTCATTAAAAATTTGTCTTTCCACTTTTTCCTTGGACTACAAATATTCAAGAACAAAGTAACCGGTTTCGATTTATTTTTACTTAAGAAGTAGTTAAATAATTAAGAAATTAGGGAATTGGGGTCATAAATAAAACCCAACCGAAAGAGCCGGAATATTACTTAAACAAAAGCTTGACCGAACCAATCTATAGTCGAGTACAGTGGGTACTAATTTCTTCGAAATACTGTATTAGATGTAATAAAACCAGAAATTTTTCCAGTTCGACTAGAGTGACCGAAAACTTGTAAATTTTGGAAACTTCCGTGGACAACACCTGGTCCTAAAACGAATTAGTTAGAAAACAAACGACGGACAATCTGTTAAGTTTAACGTATTTAGACTTTTACAGCTATGGTGAGAAACGTTTAAAATTTACAAGAACCCCGTCGCGTCTTTTGAAGTATATTAGTGATACGACAAAAGAGACATTTGACATTGTCCGGTATCGGCACCCTCGGGATTTGGCAGCCCGCGTGCATGCACGCACTACACACCTAGCAGGATTCCACTCGTAGGGAGCTATTTGACTAAGTGGTTAAGATTTAAAAAGTAAAGAATAATTTATGTTATTTATGTACGTTTCATTACAAAGCTATATTTAATTATAATTTTCTTTAAAAGTATATTCATACAATCGAAGAATGTTTTATACCAGGTATGTATATCCACCACACATTTTATTTCACCGAGTAAGTTTTTATAATTTTATTTTTATTTTATGGCTAGCGATTCTGAATGTAATTGCGATATTGAAAATTTATTTTTAAAAAGTTTTGGCTCGAGATCATATAATGAAAAAGAAAACATTATTAAAAGAGAAAGGCCAATGCCTAAGTTAAATATAAACGCTTCAATAAAAAAAA
>NW_019384487.1:619605-624526 GCF_000671375.1 Centruroides sculpturatus
TAGTTTTGTGAAGAAACGTACGTACATAAAAATAACATAAAATACTCTTTACTCTTTAAATCTTAACCACTTACAAGTAAAATCAGAGACGGACCTGCTAGGTGTGCGGTGTGTGCATGCACGCGGGCTGCCAAATCCCGAGGGTGCCGATACCGGTCAATGTCTAATGCCTCTTTTGTCGTATCACTAATATACTTCAAAAGACGCGACGGGGTTCTTGTAAATTTTAAACGTTTCTCACCATAGCTGTAAAAGTCTAAATACGTTAAACTTAATAGATTGTCCGTCTTTTGTTTTCTAACTAATTCGTTTTAGGACCAGGTGTTCTCCACGGAAATTTCCAAAATTTACAAGTTTTCGGTCACTCTAGTCGAACTGGAAAAATTTCTGGTTTTATTACATCTAATACAGTAATTCGAAGAAATCAGTCCCACTGTACTCGGCTAGAGATTGGTTCGGTGAAGCTTTTGTTTAAGTAATATTCCGGCTCTTTCGGTAGGGTTTTATTTATGTCCCCAATTCCCAAATCTCTTAATTATTTAACTACTTCTTAAGTAGAAATAAGTGGAAACAAGTTACTTCGTATTCGAATATTTGTAGTATCGGGAAAAAGTGGAAAGACAAATTTTTACGACAACGAATGCATAAATTGTAAATTTAAGGAAAATAAATTCTAGAGATTTTTCTGTATCTCGCGCATCTCTATCATTTATTAAATTTAGTTGTAAATGACGCTGTCGAAGTAACGGTTAATTTTTTAACATTATACAAGAATTGTACACGTCTTTTTTTACATTCCTGTAGAGATGGGACATACGAAATCGGTATATCACCGGTTTAACATTGAAATCCGTGAGTAATATAAAATCGGAAAGTGGAACTCCTGTCAACTATACAGAAAACTATCATAAAAACTTACAGGTAAATTTTTATCGGTTGGGTTAAGTTATAAATCTACTCGTTATTCACATAATCGGCCAAATATCTAGCAGGCGGATGGCTAACAGCCCAGAACCGGTTCTGGATAGAATTGTATGCGTTATAAGTGTATCATCCACCCGAGGTCGTAGGCTTCCATCAGCTAAACCGGGTGAGGTTGGTGCTCTGTAAAGCATGTGCGCAAATCTGGCTTTTTGGAATCTGACAATACAGAGATTCCACTCTGCCACTAATATTCGAATATACAATAGCAATCTTATTTTTTTTTCACGTTTAGTATAGAAATTTGTAATAAGATACATAATGTGGTTATAATAAAATATTGTGCGATAATTTTCGTATAATTAAAATTAATATGCATTTATTTTTTAGAAAATACAAGGGAAGCGGCGCTTCCACCGCTTCTAATGACGGCACGCTACTGCGTATTCTCTCGTTTTATTTTGTACGACATTTCTGTTACACGTGCGCTACCTTGTCGATCTGTCAAAGTTTTTTGTGAAAATTAAAATTAATATAACAAGGAATATTATGAAGTTGTTTATGATGACAATAATAATAATAAATCAATTATTAATAATTAAAAATAAAGTTGTTAAAATAAATTGTTCATTCGAATTCATTATATTTTTAAACTTGTTCACATAAAGACTTTTAGAAATAATAGTTTATATTAATTAACTAATTAGTAATTATATATTTTGAACCTAAGGTTTTTAAGGTTTCATAAAAAAATATTCTTTTTGTTAAAATTTTTCTATAAAATCATGCTATATAACGTAAGATAAGGAAAAGGAGGGGATAAAAAAAATATAACGGTTTCTTACACAGTGGTAAGTGGGGCTAGAATGGCCGAAATCGCCCTTACGTAATCTACAAGACAGGCCCCTAACAAATATTTTTATTATAATATAAATTATCATAAATTAAATTTTATGTTTATAATTAATGCGTGTAAACACTAAACATATTCAAGAAAATACGTAGATTGCTAAGCTTTTAAGGTTATCAATCTGCCTAGCAATAAGTCAAACTGATAGGGAATATTATAATTAAAACATTTTTGTCTAAGAATTTTCTGTATTGTTCTACGGCTTTATCATTTTTTAACTAATTACGTTTCATGTGCGTTATGTTATACTTTATGTTGGGGAAAAAGGGCCAAACTCAAAAAAAATTTCGACTCTACCATGTTATAAAAAATTTGCATTCTATTCAATTAAAAGAAAAAATAACACTGGTTAATTAATGTCTTTAAAGTATTACACAAAACAGAAGAAAATTTTTTAATCGTTTAATACTTCGTGTTTGTATTTAAACATATCCATTTATACAGTAAAACAGGCATGCAATAAAACAGCATTATTAAAATTAAATTAAATATGGCAATAAAAATTTTACAAAATACGATTGCAGTAAATATAGTAAATAAATACTTTTATATTTATTTTTAGAAATTGTATATTTTAAAAATCAAGTCGAAAATTTCTTTATGCCTATTGTTCCAATGTCCTATTGTTTAGTATTATAAATAAGTACAGTACAGCTATCAAAATTACCTCACTGTAATCACGTAGTATTAAAGCTACACCTTATAAAGCTTCTTTTGAATAGTGATCTTTTTNAAAAAGTTTTGGCTCGAGATCATATAATGAAAAAGAAAACATTATTAAAAGAGAAAGGCCAATGCCTAAGTTAAATATAAACGCTTCAATAAAAAAATCTGTTCGACATTTTCACGATAAAATGGCTCTGTAAATGCATAAAAATGCAAAAATTGTTTTATTTGCTTGCCTACTACTGTGTTTTCAAATGAAATTAGTGGGTAGAATAAGAATGGCTTCTACGATTTAGCTGCCAAAAGACACGAAAAGTCGTCGATTCTTTCGTATTTGAAGCAATTTGGAACTTTATTAATAACTATTTATTAATTACGTCAGATAAACAATCTACTAAAAATACATTTAAAGAATTAACTCATAGCCCCTGGAAGTCGGCTTCTTACAGAAACACAGCTTCCCTATCATCAAATGTCACGGCACGCCACTGGAAAAAATCCACCGGGACGTCGAGATTCAAAACAGGGCACCAAGTTAAAGATAAATCCTAGAGTATGTATTACTACTACCGTTGATGAGCGAATCCCGGAGGGGGGAGAGAAGTGGCTTTTATCGTTGCGGTGGGAAAACTGTCATGTGGCTAATTAGTTGCGAGGTAAAAGGTGTGCGGGGAGGTCAAAGTTGTCCCCAGAACTCAAATAAAATGACGAAATCGTATGTTAACTATCAACTTTTAAGTTCGTAGTGTGGGAATATTGTCGAAATGGGCGAATGTTTACTTTGAAAAATAAGGGGAGAGGTTGAAATTTCTCCCTCTTTCAAGTTGTTTTCTAATCTAGTTTCTATGAAAAAAATCGGTAAAAATTCCAGATTTCACATTATGCGATATACTGTAGTCACGTATTTATCAAAACTCGATTACCTAAATTAAAAAATAAACGTCTCTCGAAATAATACAGAAAACATCAAAAACTTTATTATACAGTAATATCTCGACTTACGCTACCCCGACTTACGCGAACCCGGAGTTACGCGATTTTCAAATCTCGTCGATTCGTCCTTTGTTTTAGCGCCACGCAACTCTTGATTACTCACTCCCCCACACTATTGTTCAGCTTACATGTTCGGACGTGTCGCGCGGAATCGACACATAGCTACAATTTATTTTGTGTTATTTATTTCTGTGTTTGTTATATCTACGGAGCCTTCAGAGACTCTATGTGGTGATTTCTTGTAACCGTGAACGAATCAAAAGACGAGATAAGATTAACAAAAACATTTATTAGCTTACATACATCCGACTTGGATTTTACACGAATTGCGAGATTATACCCCGACTTACGCGAATTCGACTTACGCGGTTATTGCTCGGTCCCACCTATCGCGTAAGTTCGGGGTATCACTATAAATACATTTGCAACAATCTCCAAACGATATTGTTAAGAAATACGAAAAAAACTTACGAGGTTTCACAGCTTTTATTTTTAACTAGCTGCAAGGACCCGCTTCGCTGGGCAAAAAGTAACGATAGTGAAGATTAAGATAACTACATTAGAGCCAATCTTACCCGCTTTCACAGAATGCAAGAATTAGGTCCTCAGTTTCCAGACTAATTAGAGAATTTTACGTCCAGCCAAACGAGCTATTTTCAATTTGATCAATTTTCTGGAACGTTTACAATCGTTTTATAACCGAACCAATTCGAATTTAAATTCGAATTCGAATTCGAAAATTTTTAAAATCGAAATAGAAAATCTTCCACTTTCAACCTCTTTCAAGCCCATATCTCCCGCACCCTTATAGCTATCGAGACGCAACCACCATAGTGCAGGAATGGAGACTTGGGGCTACTACCACATACAAACACCATTCATGTGCGATGTGTAGTTTTGGCTGACAAGTGAAATATAGGGACACACACGTCCATTTTTATATACAGTGATACCCCGAACAACCGCGATAGGTGGGACCGAGCAATAACCGCGTAAGTCGAATTCGCGTAAGTCGGGTTATAATTTCGCAATTCGTGTAAAATCTAAGTCGGATGTATGTAAGCTAATAAATATTTTCGTTAATCTTATCTCGTCTTTTGATTCGTTCACGGTTACAAGAAATCACCTCATAGAGTCTCTGAAGGCTCCGTAGGTATAACAAACACAGAAATAAATAACACAAAATAAATTGTAGCTATGTGTCGATTCCGCGCGACACGTCCGAACATGTAAGCTGAACAATAGTGTGGGGGAGTGAGTAATCAAGAGTTGCGTGGCGCTCAAACAAAAGACGAATCGACGAGATTTGAAAATCGCGTAACTCCGGGTTCGCGTAAGTCGGGGTAGCGTAAGTCGAGGTATTACTGTATATAGTAGCTGCAAGGACCCGCTTCGCTGGGTTTTTATTTGTTCGTACATTTGTATATAATA
>NW_019384487.1:626595-633884 GCF_000671375.1 Centruroides sculpturatus
ATGCACGCGGGCTGCCAAATCCCGAGGGTGCCGATACCGGTCAATGTCTAATGCCTCTTTTGTCGTATCACTAATATACTTCAAAAGACGCGACGGGGTTCTTGTAAATTTTAAACGTTTCTCACCATAGCTGTAAAAGTCTAAATACGTTAAACTTAATAGATTGTCCGTCTTTTGTTTTCTAACTAATTCGTTTTAGGACCAGGTGTTCTCCACGGAAATTTCCAAAATTTACAAGTTTTCGGTCACTCTAGTCGAACTGGAAAAATTTCTGGTTTTATTACATCTAATACAGTAATTCGAAGAAATCAGTCCCACTGTACTCGGCTAGAGATTGGTTCGGTGAAGCTTTTGTTTAAGTAATATTCCGGCTCTTTCGGTAGGGTTTTATTTATGTCCCCAATTCCCAAATCTCTTAATTATTTAACTACTTCTTAAGTAGAAATAAGTGGAAACAAGTTACTTCGTATTCGAATATTTGTAGTATCGGGAAAAAGTGGAAAGACAAATTTTTACGACAACGAATGCATAAATTGTAAATTTAAGGAAAATAAATTCTAGAGATTTTTCTGTATCTCGCGCATCTCTATCATTTATTAAATTTAGTTGTAAATGACGCTGTCGAAGTAACGGTTAATTTTTTAACATTATACAAGAATTGTACACGTCTTTTTTTACATTCCTGTAGAGATGGGACATACGAAATCGGTATATCACCGGTTTAACATTGAAATCCGTGAGTAATATAAAATCGGAAAGTGGAACTCCTGTCAACTATACAGAAAACTATCATAAAAACTTACAGGTAAATTTTTATCGGTTGGGTTAAGTTATAAATCTACTCGTTATTCACATAATCGGCCAAATATCTAGCAGGCGGATGGCTAACAGCCCAGAACCGGTTCTGGATAGAATTGTATGCGTTATAAGTGTATCATCCACCCGAGGTCGTAGGCTTCCATCAGCTAAACCGGGTGAGGTTGGTGCTCTGTAAAGCATGTGCGCAAATCTGGCTTTTTGGAATCTGACAATACAGAGATTCCACTCTGCCACTAATATTCGAATATACAATAGCAATCTTATTTTTTTTTCACGTTTAGTATAGAAATTTGTAATAAGATACATAATGTGGTTATAATAAAATATTGTGCGATAATTTTCGTATAATTAAAATTAATATGCATTTATTTTTTAGAAAATACAAGGGAAGCGGCGCTTCCACCGCTTCTAATGACGGCACGCTACTGCGTATTCTCTCGTTTTATTTTGTACGACATTTCTGTTACACGTGCGCTACCTTGTCGATCTGTCAAAGTTTTTTGTGAAAATTAAAATTAATATAACAAGGAATATTATGAAGTTGTTTATGATGACAATAATAATAATAAATCAATTATTAATAATTAAAAATAAAGTTGTTAAAATAAATTGTTCATTCGAATTCATTATATTTTTAAACTTGTTCACATAAAGACTTTTAGAAATAATAGTTTATATTAATTAACTAATTAGTAATTATATATTTTGAACCTAAGGTTTTTAAGGTTTCATAAAAAAATATTCTTTTTGTTAAAATTTTTCTATAAAATCATGCTATATAACGTAAGATAAGGAAAAGGAGGGGATAAAAAAAAATATAACGGTTTCTTACACAGTGGTAAGTGGGGCTAGAATGGCCGAAATCGCCCTTACGTAATCTACAAGACAGGCCCCTAACAAACATTTTTATTATAATATAAATTATCATAAATTAAATTTTATGTTTATAATTAATGCGTGTAAACACTAAACATATTCAAGAAAATACGTAGATTGCTAAGCTTTTAAGGTTATCAATCTGCCTAGCAATAAGTCAAACTGATAGGGAATATTATAATTAAAACATTTTTGTCTAAGAATTTTCTGTATTGTTCTACGGCTTTATCATTTTTTAACTAATTACGTTTCATGTGCGTTATGTTATACTTTATGTTGGGGAAAAAGGGCCAAACTCAAAAAAAATTTCGACTCTACCATGTTATAAAAAATTTGCATTCTATTCAATTAAAAGAAAAAATAACACTGGTTAATTAATGTCTTTAAAGTATTACACAAAACAGAAGAAAATTTTTTAATCGTTTAATACTTCGTGTTTGTATTTAAACATATCCATTTATACAGTAAAACAGGCATGCAATAAAACAGCATTATTAAAATTAAATTAAATATGGCAATAAAAATTTTACAAAATACGATTGCAGTAAATATAGTAAATAAATACTTTTATATTTATTTTTAGAAATTGTATATTTTAAAAATCAAGTCGAAAATTTCTTTATGCCTATTGTTCCAATGTCCTATTGTTTAGTATTATAAATAAGTACAGTACAGCTATCAAAATTACCTCACTGTAATCACGTAGTATTAAAGCTACACCTTATAAAGCTTCTTTTGAATAGTGATCTTTTTAATGTCAGTGACCAGAGTTCTCGACACATTCACTTTAAACAAATCAAATTTGAAGCCAATTAAATTTACGCAAAGTGTCGTAGATGAAAAGAATGGAAAAACATTACATTCTTGACAAAGAATACAAAGAACAATATCGTAAATACTAAAATTGAAATGTGAATATCGATTTGCACTTACATTTAGGCAAAAATTCTAGTTTTAACTTTTCATATTTCTATTGTCATTAACACGAAGAAAGAAAAGATTAATGTTGCAAGATTGTAATTATATTAATATTTCTTTCTAGAAAATCTACTGCAATAAAAAGACAATTTACTTTTCAATAAGAAAAATTACATTAATAAGAACTTTATATTTAAATTTTGTTTTCTGTAAATTCAATAAATTCATTATGCCGTTCACATACACACAGATTTTGCAGAAATTTTAGTGATACAGTAAGAAATAATTATATTTGAATTAACTTTACATTATATTCTCGTTCAGATTTCACTTTTTTCCAGAGAAACTTTTGACTTCAAAAATATAAATCGACCGAAAAGTAAATATTGTTCATAAGGTTTCTGTCACAGGTTATAATTTTGTCTTCAAATTTCCTGGCATCTGTTCCTTCGTCGCTCACAAAGTAACTCAGTTCAGGTAAAAACTCGATACCGGGTTGAACATTTTCAGGGGGAAAAAAGAAAGCAAAGAAACGAATTGACCAATATTTTTCTAGATAATACTTCGTTTGCAGATTTGCTACTCCCTCTGAATTGCAAACGGTGTCAAACGAAAACTGCTCGTTGTCCAAAGAGTTAATATACGCGTGTACGTACATTGGAAAACTTTTGCCAAGCTTCACCGGAAATCGAAGAGCCGTGACGAAACAATCTTCCCTCACAAGTACTTCGCTGCTAAAATATATGTAATCTTTCATCTTTCTGTTTGCGACCATAAAAGGAACTCCACGATTTATGTACGAGAACAAGTTCCAATAATTTATTCTGCTTCTGGTTTTTGTTTCTCGACTGAAGTAACTGGGATAAAAGAAATAATTACCAGTCTTATAAGCATAGCAGATATGACTCTTTTCTACGTCGCTTAACAAGTTCATTGTATAAAGACAAAATTGCAATTCGTATTCGTTCATGGCAAGAAATCTGACTTTTCCAATAAATGGCTCCATTACCTTTCTTATTGCATTCCTTTTCGATTTTTCACTCATCGAATGGAACTTGTGTTCACCAAATTTTTTTTTAACTTCATTTATGCTCCACTGATACACGGCTCCGAGTAAACGCAACTCACTGACTGATTCATATATCGCTCGAGATAACAGTCTATCAATTGTTGCAATTTTACAGCACATAAAGGTGACTGTTGTAAATAGTCTTTCTCCTAGTTGGTCGAAAGCTAGCCAGCAATAATAAGGTATGACCAGATCACCGATCTGACGTGCAAAATCGTGGATTGCAAAGACGGTATCCAGGTTTATTTGCTGAATGATAAATGATCTGCATTTCCTTCTTAAATCAACTAACTCGTATCTTGAACTCAGATGATACAGATCGAACGCTTGCGTAATACAGGTCAATCCGGGATAGTCCATCTGTACATAACTGTTTAAAAAAATATAAACTATAATGTGTTACAAAGTATTGAAATTAAATGAAAGGTCAGTATCGTGAAAAACTTACGTAACGAATAATTTGATGATCTGGATTGGATAAGGCATAAACAGTACTTTCGAATTTTCACAATATTTAATGAGAAGTTCCAAATTCCTGTTCATGACTTTATTTAACTGAGCTTCTGGTATAATAATTTCTTCGTTTTTTTCGTTTCGGATTCGTATCTCACCCGAAGAAACCCTAAACAACAAAAAAGGTATTTATTATTACTTTCAAACAAACATGTCTGTTATAGTTGTAGTATTTCAGACAATGGTGTATGAACAATAAATGCATGACTAATATTTTAAAAAAAGATATTAAAGTTTTTGTATTAGCTTATTATCTTGATTATCGCGAAACCATCAAAATCCAAGTTTTATTTTCTAGGAGCTATCGTACCAGAAAACGCTGCATTTTTTTAAAAGAAAAGACATCTCTATTCTATGAACACAGAAGTATTTCGGGATATGCTCTTTAGTAGATTAAGGAGGGGCATAGCCTGTATTAAAATCCTGTTAATAGAATAAAGATATCCCTGCATATTTTAAAGGAGACAATTTGTATGATAGATCGGAGATAGTACTTGATTATCAATAGATATTAATAGTAATATCAAAGTGACCTTTTTTAATGTAAAGATTTTTGTGTATGTGTATGATTTTTGACGGAGTATCGACGGTCCTTTTGTTAAATAAATGTATATTCGATACTACTTCTATCAGAATTAAAAAGTGATTTTCCTGTAACCTATCGTATTCAGAATTGCTATGCGTGTAGGTTATTGTATAGCATACTGTTGTAAGTGACAATCTAATCCCAAACTGCGATTTCCTGAAATTTTCCAATATTTTGTTATACAAGCCTAAAGCTTGAAAGTAAAAACAATTATGCTAACATAATATTAATCAATCAACATCCATTGTAAAAAGTGATTAAAACAGTTCGTTAAGAGGAGGAAGCTGATGATTTTTTCTCGACCCAAAAACAACTTACGAAAGTCTAATTTTACAAAGAATGAACAATTACACGTTATTTTCAGTAACAGATGATAAAATCTTTAGGTATTCTTTTCATTAACACTATTTTCGTATGTTCTAAATAAACGGATATCGATGCCCCGTAATTAAGTAAAAATTAAATTTTCTCTTCGTGTGCATCTGACATTCACACAATGCATAATTAGAAGTTTATATTACAAACTAAAGGAAAAAGACTTTAACTGATAGGTTATCAGTTAAAAGCTTACCTAGCGTGTAGTCGCATTGCTCGTGGCTATTTAATGCCGGGTGTTATTATGTGGTGTCTCGTTGCTTACAAGGGAAAAGAGTGTCTAACCTAACACTGTCGTACCTATATATTCATTCTGAACATGATTTCTCACGCTTTGTAGACCGGTCGAATAAGTGAATTTCTCTGTAATGTTATTTAATGTGGAACATTAAATCATTAAACAAATAACTGCTTTAACACGTACTAGATCTGTTGTTTTAAATAAATACATTTTATTTTTATTGTGTTTAAAATGTCTATTAAATATGCCTCTTTAAAACAGAATTAAAAGAGAATGCTTAACGATCTTAATGTAAATAATTACCAACAAAATATATTGTAAAATTTTTAACATCAAATTAATCTTAATCAAATCTTTGTACAACATGTAATTATTTAATTCATTCGTTCATCTGCCTTAAATTAAATTAAACAAATAAATAGCACTTTTACATTTTAGAACTTAACGTCCCACCTAGTAATTAATGGAACTGAGGGATCCGCGATTTACATGTTGAGAAACACTGAACTACCCGAATTAAATCTTGTAGAAAAAANTCGCGTTTATCACGTTTCCTTGCGCGTAGCGATCCGATTTAAAAACAATTGAAGTTTTGGCTAGCGTTAATAGAGAGGTTGCGGCCGACGTTTTCATCGCGAAAACGTGAACGTCGGACGTTCAGCGCCGCCTTCGTGTGAACTTAGAAGTTTGACAATGGCGTTTGATACGTCAAGCATGATTCCACTGACGTTCCAAACGCTATTGTCAAAGTTTTAAGCTTACAGGAAAGCGGAGCTGAACGTTTGACGTTCACGTTTTCGCGATAAAAACGTCGGCTGCAACCTCTAATGATGAGATAAAGTTGGATAAAGATGGCAAAATTGAGTAATTTGAAGAATTAATTAATATTGTTTAACGTAGTTGTACGTTCTTCTCTTCTCTATACATCTGAAATGTAGAGGTTTTAGGCAGAGATTTTGGATGTAGTTTTACCTACTTTTGTGAAATCCGCGAATTTTTCGTAGTTGTCAGAAAAAAAGGGTAAATATCTTCGTTAGAAAACGGAAAGATAGAAATTTAATCGGGGGTCACGGTTGTATCGACACGTCGATGGGAAAGTTGACACTTGTTAAAACCTGCGAGTCATCGTCAACAAGAAACGATCACGTGACGCTTTTTTCACGACAATAGTAGGCCTATAAATGAGCGAAACACCAGAAACTCAGTGCGATCACTCGGAAGTTATACTTGGTAGATGTGCCATATTTGTCTCCACCAGTGGCGTGCCGTGATATTTGATGATAGGGAAGCTGTGTTTCTATAATAAGCCAACTTCCAGGAGCAATCAATCAATTCTTTCTTTAAATGTATTTTTAATAGATTATTTATCTGACGTACAGTACTTAATAAATAAACAAGTTCAATATAATTACCTCTGTTATTAGATCCAATATATTCCATATGCCCTCTAAATGCCAATTCTTGCTTTGAATTACCTCTGTTATTAGATCCAATATATTCCATATGCCCTCTAAATACCAATTCTTGCTTTGATAAAAGCATATAACATCTATTTATTTAGATATAATATATCTATTAACCGTAACTATCTCGTTACAATTTTCAATATTTATTTTATATTATTTACTAATGTTAAATTCTATTCCGCTTCGATTTCCAAATTGCTTCAAATACGAAAGAATCGACGATTTTTCGTGTCTTTTGCCAGCAAAATTGTCAAAGCCATTCTTATTCCACACACTAATTTCATTTGAAAATAGTAGACGAGCAAACAAAACAATTTTTGCATTTACAGAGTTATTTTATCATGAAAATGTCAAACAAATATTTTTTTGAAGTGTTTATATTTAACTTTGGCATTGGCCTTTCTCTTTTAATAATGTTTTCTTTTT
>NW_019384487.1:637729-661878 GCF_000671375.1 Centruroides sculpturatus
TTGCATTCCTTTTCGATTTTTCACTCATCGAATGGAACTTGTGTTCACCAATTTTTTTTTTAACTTCATTTATGCTCCACTGATACACGGCTCCGAGTAAACGCAACTCACTGACTGATTCATATATCGCTCGAGATAACAGTCTATCAATTGTTGCAATTTTACAGCACATAAAGGTGACTGTTGTAAATAGTCTTTCTCCTAGTTGGTCGAAAGCTAGCCAGCAATAATAAGGTATGACCAGATCACCGATCTGACGTGCAAAATCGTGGATTGCAAAGACGGTATCCAGGTTTATTTGCTGAATGATAAATGATCTGCATTTCCTTCTTAAATCAACTAACTCGTATCTTGAACTCAGATGATACAGATCGAACGCTTGCGTAATACAGGTCAATCCGGGATAGTCCATCTGTACATAACTGTTTAAAAAAATATAAACTATAATGTGTTACAAAGTATTGAAATTAAATGAAAGGTCAGTATCGTGAAAAACTTACGTAACGAATAATTTGATAATCTGGATTGGATAAGGCATAAACAGTACTTTCGAATTTTCACAATATTTAATGAGAAGTTCCAAATTCCTGTTCATGACTTTATTTAACTGAGCTTCTGGTATAATAATTTCTTCGTTTTTTTCGTTTCGGATTCGTATCTCACCCGAAGAAACCCTAAACAACAAAAAAGGTATTTATTATTACTTTCAAACAAACATGTCTGTTATAGTTGTAGTATTTCAGACAATGGTGTATGAACAATAAATGCATGACTAATATTTTAAAAAAAGATATTAAAGTTTTTGTATTAGCTTATTATCTTGATTATCGCGAAACCATCAAAATCCAAGTTTTATTTTCTAGGAGCTATCGTACCAGAAAACGCTGCATTTTTTTAAAAGAAAAGACATCTCTATTCTATGAACACAGAAGTATTTCGGGATATGCTCTTTAGTAGATTAAGGAGGGGCATAGCCTGTATTAAAATCCTGTTAATAGAATAAAGATATCCCTGCATATTTTAAAGGAGACAATTTGTATGATAGATCGGAGATAGTACTTGATTATCAATAGATATTAATAGTAATATCAAAGTGACCTTTTTTAATGTAAAGATTTTTGTGTATGTGTATGATTTTTGACGGAGTATCGACGGTCCTTTTGTTAAATAAATGTATATTCGATACTACTTCTATCAGAATTAAAAAGTGATTTTCCTGTAACCTATCGTATTCAGAATTGCTATGCGTGTAGGTTATTGTATAGCATACTGTTGTAAGTGACAATCTAATCCCAAACTGCGATTTCCTGAAATTTTCCAATATTTTGTTATACAAGCCTAAAGCTTGAAAGTAAAAACAATTATGCTAACATAATATTAATCAATCAACATCCATTGTAAAAAGTGATTAAAACAGTTCGTTAAGAGGAGGAAGCTGATGATTTTTTCTCGACCCAAAAACAACTTACGAAAGTCTAATTTTACAAAGAATGAACAATTACACGTTATTTTCAGTAACAGATGATAAAATCTTTAGGTATTCTTTTCATTAACACTATTTTCGTATGTTCTAAATAAACGGATATCGATGCCCCGTAATTAAGTAAAAATTAAATTTTCTCTTCGTGTGCATCTGACATTCACACAATGCATAATTAGAAGTTTATATTACAAACTAAAGGAAAAAGACTTTAACTGATAGGTTATCAGTTAAAAGCTTACCTAGCGTGTAGTCGCATTGCTCGTGGCTATTTAATGCCGGGTGTTATTATGTGGTGTCTCGTTGCTTACAAGGGAAAAGAGTGTCTAACCTAACACTGTCGTACCTATATATTCATTCTGAACATGATTTCTCACGCTTTGTAGACCGGTCGAATAAGTGAATTTCTCTGTAATGTTATTTAATGTGGAACATTAAATCATTAAACAAATAACTGCTTTAACACGTACTAGATCTGTTGTTTTAAATAAATACATTTTATTTTTATTGTGTTTAAAATGTCTATTAAATATGCCTCTTTAAAACAGAATTAAAAGAGTAAAAATTACTTTCAATTTTCAAGAGTAAGTTACTTTCAATTGTTTTTACTTACTTAACGATCTTAATGTAAATAATTACCAACAAAATATATTGTAAAATTTTTAACATCAAATTAATCTTAATCAAATCTTTGTACAACATGTAATTATTTAATTCATTCGTTCATCTGCCTTAAATTAAATTAAACAAATAAATAGCACTTTTACATTTTAGAACTTAACGTCCCACCTAGTAATTAATGGAACGGAGGGATCCGCGATTTACATGTTGAGAAACACTGAACTACCCGAATTAAATCTTGTAGAAAAAAAATGTGTATTAAACCTTTGTATATTAAAAAGAGAACACAGCTTATTAACTCAAACTTTAAAAGACCAAACACAATTTCAACAAGAGAAGGGAAATTTTAAGCTATTGATACTTAAATCCTTTGAACCTTAAAAGTGGAAGAGTCTATTTCTCGAGTTCGAACATTGTAAACAGACGGTTATTTACACAAAGGAATAAGCTTTTGTGAAGTTTTGTTTAATCATTAAGACAATTGAAACTTTTTTTAACTAAATACTTTTAGTTTAAATATTCTAGAAAATTTATATATAAAAATTCAGTAAGAGAATGTTCATTTGACCCGAACAAATGTGATGAAATAAGTACAAATAACAGACAGAAAATCAACTTATATTATTTATCACATTATACATTATCACATTCATCAATTTTTTTTATAAAAGAGATAGTCAATTGCAAATTATGTAAAATTATTTTGCGCCCACACATGTAGAAACGTTATATACAGAAAACAATAAAGCTACTTACCGACTCTGGACCTCTCGATCCGCCATTTCTTCGGCTCGTTTCCGCACTGAACTCTCGAGTATGACGTCGAAGAACGGAGACAACACGCGCTTAGCAGTAGAAATAAATCATCACGGTAATTGGTTGCAGATGCAACATGACTTTGACGTCACCGCCTGCCCGCAGAAGCACTTAATTTTTTAATTGTATTACTTGTATATTCTGTATATCCGACATTAAAACTGGTTTTATACGTGTATTTATTGTGATCTCACATATACGTATCTAAGAAATTAGCATATAACTAAGTGGACCATTACGTGCTTACGAGTAACAGCATGACGTTGAAGTCACTTCACAATAAATTAAAGCTTTTATAATTTACGTTATGGACTTTGTGGCCTGTGGTGTGGTCTGGGAGTGTTAGTTTTGTATTCTCACAGTTGTTGTTTCGAGTCCCGTTGGAGTAAATGTGGTTTTCTTTTTACAATATAATTTTTTAATTTGTTATATTGTGAGATAGAAAAACTGCAAGTCGTAGAAAATGAATAAAGAGGAAAGTTCCTTTTAAATGTCAAACTTTTACAATATTTATACAGTATTAATATATTCACACGACCATTGTAACGAGTTTTCTTCCTCTTGTAAATACTGTATTGGAACGACAGATAACTCGATATCAATAGATTTACTATTGACTCTTCTAAAGCACTTTCTTTGTACATGTTCTTAACTCGTAAACTGTAAAGGTCGATTAACCTTACAAAAACACAGAATATTCACCATCCAGAGAATGATCTCTACGAAATATGAACATGGCCGACGGTTATTTACATCTAATTAAAAATACAATAAATATAAGTACAACTTTTAACAAAGATAAAACGTTTCTTTATTCATTTTCTTCCATAAGTTTTGTGATTCTTATAAACTGTGAATGGTGTGAACGACGAAAGGAAATGACTGAAGCAAAGGTTTTTACGGTCACATAATTTATATGTACAGTGAAATCGATTTATGATAATTTGGGACGTGCCTTTTTAATCACAATACTCGGCTGATATCATTAAACAGAAAATAAAAACTTTTCGTTATCGAACTCAATTTATTACAAACAATTGCTGTACAAATGTGTACAATTTTATTTATCACACACTGTAAACTTAATTTAACGTTATACATTCAAATATTTTACATTTTTTGCAAGAAAACTCATTAACTCGACAGATCAGAAAATTAAACTGAAAAAATCGCAACAAAAATGTTCAGCTCTGAAGAAACCCTTCAAGTAATAATCTACAAGACAGGACAGGTATTTTCTAAGAATTCTTGTCATGCCCTTATGGCATGCAAAAGATAAAAAGCACGTTTCAGTTACAACTAAGTTTGAAGATTGGATCTATTTAGTAGGAAATTTCTAACAATACCTATCGTTTGTTTTCTGAAAGTAATTATTACCATTGATAACAATAGCCTAACGTTGATTATAATGGACAGTGTAACTTTATCTAATTTTTAGTGTTTTAAGACCGATATATCTAATATATAATCGAGATGGTTTAATAATAATAATAATAATAATAAGCGCAGAGCCCAAACTGTTAAAAGTTGAGAGTTGAAATTTGGTACGCAGTTATGGTACGTTACGAGAACGCACACACTAAGTAGGGATTTTTCGAAATTTTTCCCCACGAAGGAGAGGGACAGGATTAAGGCTTAATACTTCCATCAACAATGGAAGTTTTAAGTAATAATGGAAGCGTTACGTAACAATGAAATTGTTAAAAGAAAGCGACGTGCAAGACGCAGATGCAGTTTTTTTCGTTTTTGAGGGAAATCGAACATATTTTTAGACCCATATAAAAATTCTCTAATTAGTCTGGAAACCCAATTCTTGCATTCTGTGAAAACCGGGTAAGGTTGACTGTAGTGTAATAATCTTTATCTTAGTTATCGTTACTTTTTCCCGAGCAATGCTGGTCCTACCTGCTAGTTTTATAATAATAATAATGGTCAATTGATAATATGATTTCTCATTATAATCAACGTATTTCATGATATATTACTGTTATATTGTTGTAAATTAAATTTTAAATATATAATTCACATCACAATATAAATTTCTAAATTATATTTGTAATTACAGTAGAGTATCGATTATCCGACTTAATTGGGGACTGGGGTTGGTCGGATAACTGAAAAAACGGATAACCGAAAAGTATGAAAAAATAAATTATTAGTATAGTGTATTAGTATATCGCTATTGACCTACTTCGCGTTGGATTTTCAGTAAATAATATATTTTAATATACTGTAATATTAATCTTAATAATTGGTGTCAGATTTGCAGAATTTTTGAAATTCAAATATCCTGAAACAGTACGTATTTACTAATAATTTAAAAAGAATAATTACTGAATTAAATTTCATGTTTTCATTTTTTATAAATTCGATTACGTAAAAGACATCTCTTGATGGGTAAATACCGTGTTATTAGTGATGTAGAGTTACCAATGATTAATTACGTAAGTTTTCTTCCTCTTGAAAATACTGTATTGGAACGACAGATAACTCGATATCAATGCATTTACTATTCACTTTTCTAAAGCACTTTCTTTGTACAGTACATATACTTAACTCGTAAACAGTGAAAAATGACATCGATTAACCTTACAAAGAACAGAATATTCACTATCCAGAGAATGATCTCTACGAAATACGAACATGGCCGACGGTTATTTACTTTTAATAAAAAATACAATAAGTATAAGTACGACTTTTAACAAAGATAAAACCTTTACTTTAGTCATTTTGTTCAGCTCCGAAGAAAGACTTCAAGTAATAACCTACAAGACAGGTATTTCCTAAGAATTCTTCTCTTGCTTTTACGACATGTAAAAGATAAAAGGCATGCTTCAGTTACAAGTAAGTTTGAAGATAGTATCTGTTTAGTACGAAATTTTTATGAATACTTATCGTTTGTCACTCGAGGGTAATTATCACAATTGATAACAATAGCCCAACGTTGATTATAATGGACGGTGTAATTTTACCTAATTTTTAGTGTTTTAGGATCGATATATTTTATAATAACAATAATGGACAATTGATCATATGATCTCTCATTATAATCAACGTATTTCACGATATATTACTGTCAGATTAGATCAGACTGTTAGATTAAATTTATTAAATATAATCACCTAAAACAATATAAATTTGTAAATTACATTTGAAATTATTTACAAGACGTAATCAGCATTTAATCTGAATTTTAAATTAATTTGGTTATTATTTTATTTACTTTTTAAACGTTGGTACTATTTTCATGAACTAAAGAAATTGAAGAAAATCTTCGATAAAATGAAGTTGATACATTTCATCAAAAAGAGAAAGTAAAAATTCTTTCATTAACAGTTTCTAAGTTACTTTCTCTCAGTTTACCGTCGTCCATTGTGAATCGACCCGTTTTGTACCCGTTTATCACGTTCTCTCTGGAGTAGAATTAATAATAAAATTAATATTAAAAGTAAACCATATACAGTATTTATATATCAGTGGCGTGACGTCCGTGGAAGCAGTAAAACGCCGTTTTCCTTGTATTTTCTAAAATATAAATATAAGTATTGTGTGATTATTTTCATATTTTAACGTACTTTGAATTAATTAAAATTAATATTTTATTGCCATTGCAGTATGTATCTTATAACCAGGGCTGTGGAGTCGCGTAAAAATCTACCGACTCCAACTCCGACTCCGAATCCAACTTTTNGATTTCTCATTATAATCAACGTATTTCATGATATATTACTGTTATATTGTTGTAAATTAAATTTTAAATATATAATTCACATCACAATATAAATTTCTAAATTATATTTGTAATTACAGTAGAGTATCGATTATCCGACTTAATTGGGGACTGGGGTTGGTCGGATAACTGAAAAAACGGATAACCGAAAAGTATGAAAAAATAAATTATTAGTATAGTGTATTAGTATATCGCTATTGACCTACTTCGCGTTGGATTTTCAGTAAATAATATATTTTAATATACTGTAATATTAATCTTAATAATTGGTGTCAGATTTGCAGAATTTTTGAAATTCAAATATCCTGAAACAGTACGTATTTACTAATAATTTAAAAAGAATAATTACTGAATTAAATTTCATGTTTTCATTTTTTATAAATTCGATTACGTAAAAGACATCTCTTGATGGGTAAATACCGTGTTATTAGTGATGTAGAGTTACCAATGATTAATTACGTAAGTTTTCTTCCTCTTGAAAATACTGTATTGGAACGACAGATAACTCGATATCAATGCATTTACTATTCACTTTTCTAAAGCACTTTCTTTGTACAGTACATATACTTAACTCGTAAACAGTGAAAAATGACATCGATTAACCTTACAAAGAACAGAATATTCACTATCCAGAGAATGATCTCTACGAAATACGAACATGGCCGACGGTTATTTACTTTTAATAAAAAATACAATAAGTATAAGTACGACTTTTAACAAAGATAAAACCTTTACTTTAGTCATTTTGTTCAGCTCCGAAGAAAGACTTCAAGTAATAACCTACAAGACAGGTATTTCCTAAGAATTCTTCTCTTGCTTTTACGACATGTAAAAGATAAAAGGCATGCTTCAGTTACAAGTAAGTTTGAAGATAGTATCTGTTTAGTACGAAATTTTTATGAATACTTATCGTTTGTCACTCGAGGGTAATTATCACAATTGATAACAATAGCCCAACGTTGATTATAATGGACGGTGTAATTTTACCTAATTTTTAGTGTTTTAGGATCGATATATTTTATAATAACAATAATGGACAATTGATCATATGATCTCTCATTATAATCAACGTATTTCACGATATATTACTGTCAGATTAGATCAGACTGTTAGATTAAATTTATTAAATATAATCACCTAAAACAATATAAATTTGTAAATTACATTTGAAATTATTTACAAGACGTAATCAGCATTTAATCTGAATTTTAAATTAATTTGGTTATTATTTTATTTACTTTTTAAACGTTGGTACTATTTTCATGAACTAAAGAAATTGAAGAAAATCTTCGATAAAATGAAGTTGATACATTTCATCAAAAAGAGAAAGTAAAAATTCTTTCATTAACAGTTTCTAAGTTACTTTCTCTCAGTTTACCGTCGTCCATTGTGAATCGACCCGTTTTGTACCCGTTTATCACGTTCTCTCTGGAGTAGAATTAATAATAAAATTAATATTAAAAGTAAACCATATACAGTATTTATATATCAGTGGCGTGACGTCCGTGGAAGCAGTAAAACGCCGTTTTCCTTGTATTTTCTAAAATATAAATATAAGTATTGTGTGATTATTTTCATATTTTAACGTACTTTGAATTAATTAAAATTAATATTTTATTGCCATTGCAGTATGTATCTTATAACCAGGGCTGTGGAGTCGCGTAAAAATCTACCGACTCCAACTCCGACTCCGACTCCAAAGCACTGCTTATAACAACTTTCTATACTACATGTTGAAAACAATGGTAAGATTGTCATTGTGTATTCGAACATAAAATCGTATATGCATATTCCCAATGTAATATTACTTTTAACACTTAAGTTTCCCTTTCATATGTGAAGATAAATTCCCTTCTTTGAGGAGTATACTTAAACGTGTGGTGCAAGAATAGACATGATAAACGTAAAAGCTTTCTTCATATAGATCACTAAGAATTATGAATAATTCTTATAGATCTATATTATAGAGCTAATTATTCAGGCATATATAAGTAACGTAATTATTTAAAATACAGTATATTAATTATTCCCGCTAAAAGTTTCAGACAAAGAAGAAACGTGCTGTGGAACTTTTGTTGTATTAAGTAAATACTATTTACTTGGTGGGTGTAAGAAGTAATGAAACAAATATAATTTTACGTTAAGGAAAGGATTAGGGATTTCATGCTGTTTTAAGTGATAATGGCTTAAGAAACCATTAAAGCTGAACGAGTCGATTTCCCGATATTTATGGAGTAACGTAGCTGGATTTTCGCTAAGGTTGCTTCTAAGTGATTTTGATTTATAACATTAAATTCTTCTCTGTTATCACTGGGATTATTTATAGTTCGGATTATCGTTCGAGATCTTCCTGTTAATTGATCCATAGTTTTTTCGCTGATAGCAACTCGTACTGCCTTATCAAATGTGTTTGGTTACCTCGACATCACCGGTCTTTTTAAACGATCATTTAATCCGCTAGGAAATTGCACCCTCAATCCTTCATCTGCTTCTTTTTGTTGACATCGCTTCATGATTGCTGCCTCTCCAGAGTCCTCACTCTTATGTTCTATAACAGAACCGAGGGGGTATGACTACGCCGTACCTCCGTGGATCGGCTTTCGAGTCGGAGGGACTTGCCCACTTGTCAGAAATGGCTAAAATTTTTAGTTTATCCCGAGGGAACGGGACTAATTTTTCGGGTCTTGTCGAGTGTAGGAGGGAGAAGTGCCGTCGGTAAGGTGACAGGCGATATAAGAGTAAAAGAGGACACCTATTTAACAAGGAAACAACGATTTATTAGTTATCTATATAGACGGTACAATAAATATTATCGAGGGAAAATTCTGAGTCCCTAAAGCGCGTAGAGCCGAGAGAGAGTTCACAAAAGTGGGTTCCATATTTTTTTTATGTATTTGGATCTCCAAGAGAGGGGAAAAATCCACCGGGACGTCGTGATTCAAAACAGGCTACCAAGTTAAAGAAAAATGTTTTACCACCGTTAATGAGCGACTCCCGGAGGGGGGAAGAGAAGTGGCTTTTATAGTTTCGCGGTGGGAAAACTGTCATGTGACTAATTAGTTGCGAGGTAAATGGTGTGCGGGAAGGTCAAAGTTGTGTCCGGAACCGAAATAAAATGACGAAATCGTATGTTAACTATCAACTTTTAAGTTCGTACTGTGGGAATATTGTCGAGATGGGCGAATGTTTACTTTGAAAAAAAGGGGAGGTTGAAATTTTTCCTTCTTTCAAGTTGTTTTTCACTGTAGTTTCTAGGAAAAAAATCGGTAAAAATTCCGGATTTCACATTATGCGATATACTGCAGTCAAGTATTTATCAAAACTCGATTACCTAAATTCAAAAATAAACGTCTCTCGAAATATTATAGAAAACATCAAAAACTTTTGCATATTGTTTAAACAGAACTGTTTTCTACGCGAGAAATAAAGCGATCGAAAATATAATGCGACAAACATCAAAATTTCGGCAACATTCGCCAAGATTTACATTGTGTAAATTACTATCTTTATAACTTAAAAAATGCTTGGAATTTTATTATATAAATGCATTTGCAACAATCTGCAAACGATATTGTTAAGAAATACGAAAAAAATTTCGAGGTTTCACAGCTTTTATTTTCAATAATAATTTTTTTATTTTTGTCGCGCAAGGAAACGCAAAAAAAAATCGCGTTTCTCGCGTTTCCTTGCGCGTAGCGATCCGATTTAAAAACAACTGAACTTTTGGCTAGCGTTACGGATGAGATAAAGTTGGATAAATATGGCAAAATTGAGTAATTTGAAGAATTAATTAATATTATTTAACGTAGTTGTACGTTCTTCTCTTCTCTATACATCCGAAATGTAAAGGTTTTGGCAGAGTTTTTGGATTTAGTTTTACCTACTTTTGTGAAATCCGCGAATTTGCTTAGACTCTAAAGAGTCTAAGCAAATTCGCGGATTTGGTATGCTTAGTCTCTAAAGAGTCTAAGCATACCAAAGTATTTTAACAGAAAATAAGCATACCAAATGCCAAAATGTATGTTATATGCGTGAAATAAGTAGAAATGTACAGTATTCAGAGACAGTTAAAAAACACGAACATAAATCTTTGATTCATTATAATTTTTTTATTGAACAATTATTTCTTCTTTTATTTTCTCTATCATTTTACCACTCACAAGCATTTACATTTGTCATCTACGCATCTTCCTTTCTGATTCTGTCCCCGACAATACATGACACAAGGGACAAATTTACATTTTCCCCCTGTCTTAAAACAGAAAACAGCTTAAAAGAAAAAAAAAGGTACATAAATATTTTGTTTCAAAATAAATTTGGAATTAATAATTAATTTTAACTTACTATCGACTAATGTCAAGAATAGGAAAATTAAAAGAATTCCACGCAAATGCATCGTGTTGTCACTTAGACGAATACTGTTAATCTACAATAACTATTAAAATAAATAAAAAAATATGAAGTTATTTATAATATTTAATTTTATATATCTTTATAACGCAAATAAATAATAAATAAAATTATATAAATTAATTAAATTAAAATTCTAAAGAAGATTTAACTGCATTGTGACAAAGATGAATATCGGGTATCAAAATAGGCATTACTGAATGAACTTTTAATTGTTATATGATTTTCTTAACATCGTAGTTCAGAGATTTTTGCAAATGTGATCAAATCTGCAATAAAACACATCGGTGAATAGGCACTGTTCTAACCGGAACTCTTTTTTTGAGAAGCTTAGAAAGTAACGTTCAAACAATGGCCACTTCGTTCAGTTATATCAGAGGCCTTTGTTGAGAGATTTGACTGTATTTGAAAATAGAAATGGCATTCTGTTCTATTCATTCGTTAAACAGAAACAACTGTAAGGAAACTCTGTCGTATTAGAATAATCTTAACCTAATCAATTTAATAAAACTCCAAATAAAATAAATTAAACAAGTGTTAATTGGCTGGCAAGTGTTGATCATTAAAGACATAGAGTTTAGTGACCAGCATTTGCAACTAAAGAGAAAACGTTCGCTAAAACTGAATACTAGAAGTTAGTTGTTGTACAGCAAATTAAAAATTTGTAGACCTACAAATTTTCACTGTCGACTGAATGTCTGTCCTTCCTGAATCTCCGAAACTCTATTACGCTGATAAAAGTCGAGATCAGATTTGAAACGCGTTGGGGAAGGAGACCCCGATTAAATTTATACGTACTTCTAGTACTAACCAAAAGTCACGTTATAAGCATTCAAAAACTTTTCTCGGAAAGAAGTTAGATTGATGAGCGGCACGACTCAACTGTTAACATAAAAAGTATGCTGTACAGAGGAAGATACTACTAATTTCAGGTGTAAAGCATATATCTTAAATTAAATAAATTAAAAATATGATTAGATATTGCAGTCCGGCATTATGACGACGACACAATGAACAATTGCTCGTTTAATTTACTTATTTATCAGCACAATGATAACTTCTGTAAAATTACAATAAATTAAAATAAATTTAAACTAAAACATTTATACTCACCTTTTATTATAAATGAGGTTATACTTTAATATTTTAAGACGAATATGAAATTTCGTGCATGAAACTCGTATATAAAGTCGTCTGCAAGAATGTAATGATGATATCGACCAATAGAAACTATCGTTAAATTTATTTTATTTTAATAAATATTTAATGCCATTAAAACTTCTTGAATATTATATTTAGACATAAAATGAATTAAGAGTAGAAAATAAAACATAAAAATAGTTTTATCGATAAGGCACGTGTACGTTCAAAAGGTGATTAAAAAAATAGATCAAGAAGAAACAGTAGCACTCATAAAATATAGAAAATAAATAATTTTATATATAAAAATATACAAAAGTAACTTTTAAGTTAAATTGCAATTTTAATTACATTTATCGAAATTAAAAATATTCGGCATTAATCCACTTCTGCCAATTCAAAGGTGAAGGAAATTACTAATTCTAAGATTATAACAAACTAATTTTTATTTCAAATTAATTAAATATTTTCTTTATAAAGCTAAACAAATTCAGAAATTAGTTTGTAAGAAAAACGCTACATTCTCTTAGATATTTTAATGAGTTTTCCTCAACTATATATTAATTAAATGATTATTTTTAGGTACAAAAAGTGCTCATTAAGAAAATACAAAAATTTCGTATTCTGTTTCATATGACAATAAATTTAATTTAATTTAATTAATTATTTACTATTAAACTAACTTTTACACTTAGTTTTCGACTGAAAATTTTTACCAAATATTAAATTATAATATTATTAATATTAATATATTAATTTTATAATTTAACAATATGTGTAAGTATTACGTAGAGGTAAAAAAAAAACAATAAAATCGCTTATTGTTCAAAACTTATTAGAGTAAGGTCGCAAAATTTCTATCAACATCTGGAGTATTTTAATGCTCATAATTACTGTTTAGTTTTATGACTCTTATCGTTTTTCTCCTGCAATTAAATTTTATTACAAAAATATTTAATCTACAGTTAATACTTTTACTTTGTTTTCAATAATCAACAATTAAATTCAAATTAACTTGTAATTATAAAATATTCAACCAATCAATCTTTATTTAATATATCAGGTGTTATTACAAATAGGGTTAAAAAATTTTACTATTTAGGTTTACCGAAAACCTATTCATTGTAAATTGTGCAGCAAATGACATTATTTTATAACATAAATTACACAATAAATAAGGTGTTCGACTCCACATTCTATTAAAAAAATTTCACTGTTCCAACCTCTTTCACTCAAATAATAAGCATGTTTTAACAAATATAAGTTTTCTTGTCGTTGAGCGCACAAATTATAAAATGTTCTGCTACGAGTGCGTAATTTTCCCGAGTTGCGAAAAAACTAAGAGACCTAGCAAAAAATTAAACTGAATTTTGTTAAAATTAACTTTTATATTATTAATTAGCTGTACTTGGCCACGTCTTGCTGTGGCTCCAAATGTATCTATTATAAATTAATAACACTCCCCGCTGGAGAGAATTTCGAAAAATCCGTTCTTAGTGTACACTCTTTTGAACATACCCTATTAAAACGCAATCAAACAGGCAAAAATTTCTTCTGTAAACAGTGGTACCGCAAATATAACCAAGAGTGCTACCATCAAATTTTCATTTTCCAAATGTACAGATATAAATTTAAGAATATGTGGCACCCCTCTAATTCCCAAGACTAGTTAATCTACAAATTTTAAGTTTATCTGTACATTTTTTATGTTCCTTGCAGAAATTATCACATTAAGTAATTCTTATCATTTACGTGATTTTAAATAACTGAATCGGAAGGCAAGATGTTTCATGCAAAAGCCCACTGTACGCCTATGTAACTTACCGTGTATTTGCATTTTAATTGTTGAATGATGTCAGTTTTTTTATAGATGACGTCATCGTTTCGTTACATCATTGCTTATAACATCAAAGTTGACGGCAATTTTTTTTCTGCAGCGATTTTCCTAAATTGTACGATAATAGGCCTACAGTAACTTATAAGTGAACTGTTCACAACACAAGACCCTCTGTTCTATCTATAAGCAGATAGCCCGATGTAATAAGCACAGGATTGTAAGGAGTGAGGAAATTGTAGGCTTTTAGAGGAACCCTACAATTTCCTCACTCCTTAGAAATGGAAAGAACGCCATCGAGAGAAAATAGTGCTTCGGCCGAAACAACTTGAATGGTTAGAAATGTACAAAGCCTTGGTAGTTAACTTCAAGGAGACAGACTCTATTTCGTCAGGCTGGAGAGCGTATAAAAAGTTATAAGTGAAGGTTTCTTCTTCCAATTGTCAGAATAGTAATATCTATCACGTCTTTCTTAATTATGGATAATTAACAGAGACCGAGATTAAAACAGTTGTCTTTATTTCGCCTATTTCGGATTGGTCTCTATTCGCGCATCATGGCTTCAGTGTCTCCAACATAACGAACAAAAGGTTAGTTCATCTTAATATACTTTTGGTATCCACAATGATGGATATAGTGCACAATTTGTACACATCTTAATGGTGTAGTTTCTACACATCAATCTCTTGCACTTACTGGCATGTTTTCTTTGTTTATTTTTGATGGAAAAATGTCTTTTCTCGCAATTATTAACTCCTTTTTACCTCTCAGAAGGATTTTAACTTTGATATTCTGCTTCATAACACGACAAAGATCGAAATTTAGTTTTTATCGTAAATATTTTCACAAACAAACGATAACTACGAGCAATTGTCTATTGTGACACGGTCACAATGCCGGACTGCAATTCTTAATTATATTTTGAAATCATTTCATTCAAAATATCTCAAGCTAGTAGTGGCTTTCCCCTTTACATCACACTTTTCCGTTAACAATAGTCATCTGTTAACTGACGTTCGGAATTGAAAAAAAAAAACGAGACTTGGAGTTTGAATCGGAAGATCATATATAGTTAATTGGGGCCTCCTGTCTCTAAAGTTTCCACATCTGGTCTCGGATTTCATATAATTCCGTTCTCGAGGTTAAGACATGCGGACGGACGACAATGACGAAATTTGGAAATAAATGTAGCATTCCTCCCAAAGCAAAATTGTCGCGTTGTAAGTAAAAGAAAATTCTCAGCGGTCAGGAAATAAAATATCATGGCACGAGAGGTACGAGCGAAAGTTTCAAAGTTGGATCAACACTTGCGGACGTGTCAAATTGATTAAGCGATCGCATTAAGAATTTAGGGGAGAGATCCTTTAAAAAGTCAGAAATTCAAGGAGAAAGAATAATAGTTTCCCCCTAGCTCAATCTGTTTATCCTCTGTATCGATCTCCCGTTGTCATGGACTTAATTTTCGTTCGTTTTTCGGTATTTTTAATATGAACTTTATCCAGTTTGATGTTGCATTAATAGGCGAAACCCGCAACCCCGACGGCGACCGAGGAAATCCTAAGAATTTGATTTATTTCATTCCATGGTCGAAAATGGACGAACGAATTTCGGAGATGGTCAAGCCTCGAGACGTAGAATTTAAAAAGATCGTCTTTTACCTTTCCACGGTCGACATTCTGCACCATGTAAATGCAGAAAATAATTTATTTATCAAATTTAAAAAAGAAAAATAATTATAAATTAATTAATTAAAAAAAAAATTTAAAATTCTAATTTTTACGAAATTCGAACATTGTTGACGCGTTTTTTAACGTTTGTTCGAAATACGTCACACATGACGAATCGCAGTTCGATTGTGTTTCTCGTTGTGATCGGACGTGTTTTTCTTTCGCTCTTTGATTGCGTGCTGTTTTTTGCAATTTAAAGACTTTTACAGAGAAGATTGAAGATTTTTTAGGTAAGTCTTAGTCCGTGGCGTGGCATACTCCCGGAGTCGGGATGATGCGACGCTACACTCTGGGTCCAGTGCGCTTGGCCGAGGTCTTCGGGGGTCATCCGGCCACAGACCTTGCTGTGGAGGATGTTGAAAGTGACAGTTCGTCCGAGCTGACACTTTCTGTTTGGTGGCGTTCTGTCCGTTCGTCCGCGACGGCGACGCCACCGCTTTGCCGAAGTCGGAACGGGGAGGAGTCGGAGGAGCGAGCCCCCGAAGTTGAGGGACCGTGCTGTCCGTGGTTTTGTTGCTGCGGACGGCTGCGGTTGCCTTGGCCTATATGGTGATCTTCTTCGATTTCCCCTTCTTCACCCGGATGCGACTTTCTTACCGGATTCGACACTTTTCACCCGGACATGACACCTTTTAACGGACGTGACCCACGGACTTGACACGTTGCTTCACCGGACGCGACATTCGGCCGATTTTTCTTCCCAAACAGCTGTTATGAGGATTGAGCTTCCGGTTAAGGTTCGTTAGGTTAGCCTAGGCTAGGTCAGGTCCTTCGCTCTTCTCGTAACACTGTTCGGGAAGAAAGGCTGTCTGATTAAGGTAATAATCTTGACCTTAGGTAATAAATGAATAAACTTCTCGTTTTCTCACTGCCTTTGTGTTTTGTAGGAACATTTGGGAGGGAGAAGAATCCCCCTCCTCAACTTTTCCACGAAGAGGACCGAGTGGCCATTTATCGTAGAAGTGAATATTTTCCGATGGTAAGAACTCTTTCGTTTCATTTCTTAACACATCTTATTGTCGTATCGTAATTTACTGTTTTCTGTTTATAGACATGCCGAAGATGTTCTTCGATCACACACATACAGAAACTCGCACGGACATAACACCACTGTACGCGAAGATATACACCGTTTAACCTTTACTCGAATTCTCGCACTCACGCACTTACACGTCAAGCGCCTCGTTCTGTGTAATTCGACACAATGAAACAACCCGAACACACGCTTCCCACAAATCCAATCCCTGTGTCCTCGTCCCGGGAAGTGGAAACGCCAATTTTAAAGATTAAAAGACTTTAAATTGGCGGCCGAGGGGGCTCTGGTAATCACACATCTTGCATCGATTAAATGGAATTTCAGACATTAGCATCAATAATCGTTTGGTGATGAATTGGGAAGGAGAAGAATCCTGTACCAAGTATTAAACATTGTTTTTCCCACTATGTTTTGTTTTTGTGGCTTTTTTTTAAATCGTGGTCTCAAACTTTTTCAGGCAAATTGCAAGGAATAATTTGTTGTATATGATCTTTTTATTGAAATACGAAAATAAATTTTTACTTCATATTTGTTTATGGTTATTTTAATACTTAAACAACAACATATTGACAGGATATCAATTAATTTTAATGGGAAGTTTGAAAACCATATGGTGTCAAACTTTTTTCCAGGACTGCATATATGAAAGCATTTTAACTTGAATTTAACAAAAAGTTTACAAGTTTAGCATGCATAAATCATTTAAAAAACGCGGAGAAATGAGGGCGTATACAACGAAGTTCACCAGAATTGTGCCCTAAGTGATAGCTGCGAGGAAGAGGTAGTCAACATTCTACCGTGTTAACCCTCTGAACACACCTGAAATTTCCCTAAAATTAACAGAGTTTTCCCTTAATAGCGTTGCTCCACATATCAAAAAAAGTATCGGTATTTCGATAATCCAGAGAAAAACAGATTTTCACGTTAGGACGTAGGCGCTAGAACACAGCTGTGGTTTTCTGTGTTAGCACTGTTTGTTAGGACTGGTGTTTTAGGACTAACACAGTTTGAGTTAAAGCCACAGTTTAGCAAAAGCGTCGTGTGATGACAATTGTATATTCCGAGTTATTAATAATATGAAAAATGTACGTTATCAGTTTAGTCTCTACAGAGGGTGGCGCCACAATGAGATCTCGCACCATCTGAAAACCTGGCTAGGGCCGCCACTGAATATAATACAGTCGACCCCCCTATAATTACGGTCCCTATAGTTACGATTCCTATAAAACTACGAAAAAAATATACGTATTTTGGAAATGTTGAGTCGGATTAGTCTAGAATCGATTAATTTTATGGAAGAAAACCTTTCAAACAGCCGTAGTCCGTAAACTTGACACGTGTCGGGTTGTGATTGGAAGGATTCGTAAGAAAGCGGATTCCTAGAGAATGGAACGTATCTCTATCTTATAGGGGGGTCGACTGTATATGCTAATGACAAGTAAACAAACTGTACATAGTTTATTCTTTTCTATTGTGTTTTTTCGATGTTCAAGTTAATTAAGAATTGTATAATAAGAGGAGGAAAAGCATCGAACAGGAGATTCTTTGAAATTTCGAACCAAAATCACTTTTAAATAATTGTCTGTTAAACTCGTGATGTCTTTCTTGAAAACGAAGCTAACTCCAATTATTTATATATTTTATTAAAAAATTCTGAAGTCCTTGTCAGTTTTTTCTGTACTCACTTCCTCTTTCTCTTTGTTTTACACATTCTGTGATCGCAGAGGTGCCCGCAGACTTTAAAATAATCTTCATTGTACACAAAATATTTGCGCCATTTTTCAGCGCTATAAAACTTTCAAAAATTAAAGAAAGTAATTGTCATTCAATGATAATTATGTGAAAACCGAGGATGTCGAAAGGTTAAATCGGGCCCTTTTTACCGGCTTCTCGTCAGGAATGGCTAAGAGGACTTTTAAATCGTGTTGGAAGTATGCGTGTGTAAGGCGATAGACGCGGAAATTGCGGATTTCCCGCCAAAGCGGAAATAGCTTAAAGCGCCTTTCAACAGCTTAACTAAATTGCAATGTTAGATAAAACTGGTGTTTCTGTACTTGAAGTTTATTCTTTTTTTTTGGTTGTAAGGCTCGTGATAAAATCGCAATTCATATTTACTTTATACCAGGATATTAGGCTTTTAAGTACGTATTAAAATTAACATTAATGTACGACTATATGAAAGAAAAAGAGAATTACGAATTAAAAGTTTGGTTGAATTGCGCGCAAATCACGCAATTTGGCCAAACTTTTAATATTAAATTTCATGGCAGCGCAACAATAAATCTCTGTAATAACAAATTGTCAGAGTTTTATTGTTGCGAGCGGTCGGTTATTGTTATTGCGAACGTTTGGATTTTCACTTTGTTCGATCGTTTTAAAGAAGAAATTATCTCGTTTCGAGTGTTTTTTCAGTTTTGTTTCGTTTGCGTCCATTTTATCGGTAAGTATAGACTACGCTGTTTCTACTTTAATTGTCAGAAATCGAACGTTTCGGCAAATTTATTACTTTCTTCTATCCGGTATAGTTACTTATTTTAGTTCATAAAATTAATAAAATCTGTCAAACATACTAAATAAATTGCCAGTAGTGACTAAGGTCACGGTTTGTGTTTACAACCTCAGTAATAATTTTGAAATTAAAGAGATATTCGATCGGTCTTATCTATCAAGACATTGAACGAAATAGAACGTGCGTGAATTTTTCCATTTGTTTTTATTTTTTCTACTCGATTTCTGGCTGAATCCTAGAATCGGATTGGAATATGACTGTAATTATTTAATTAAGGGATTAACAAATTATTTTCCTGGAAAAAATTTGCTGAACTTTGGAAACACCATTAATATAAATGTAATTTTAATGGCTGTTAAATAATAAATAGGTGCGCTGCTCGTTTAAACTCAACGGTTTGTGCAATATCCGCTATTGGTCTAGATTAGACCAATCCTGTCGCGATACGGGTCGGCGATGAGGTTTTACCGTATTTTATGAGTTTCTTTTAGCGTATTTCCACGAATACGGTCGAAATTTTGTCGCCGCTATATACGAATCCGCATTATATGAACCCGTTATATAGGGGGGTCTATTATAATTGTAAAATAGAAAACGTATTTCGTAGTTGCATAATTTGCGTATGCAGTCGTATGCATGAAAACGCTTTTGGCTAACCGACTATGTGTTCGGTACATTTGCGCAATAAGAATAATTAGCCAACAAAGAGAGACAATATATCTTCTGGTCCCTTTTTGATAACTTTGCTTTATGAATGAATTACGAATCGCGGGTTCATATAGTTGCGATGTATAGAAACCTATAGAGATAAACGAACACTTGAATTTACAGGAAAAATTTAAAAGTTGCGGCTATTCCGTAGGAATGAGAATTGAATTCGGGGGCTGTTTTCGCACGAAAATAATGAAACGTGAAGTCGTGATTGCAAAAAGGAGGCAGAAAGCAGTCGTGGCCGAGTGGTTAAGGTGACGGACTAGAAATCCGTTGGAATCTTCCCGCATAGGTTCGAATCCTATCGACTGCGTTTCTACGTAATTCTTGATTATTTTATTTCGTGTTTCTTTTTCTGATTCGTTTTTTAAACCGCGGGGTGCGGTAGCAGTTTGGCAAAGGGCTAAAATTTTTTTACGCCGTTGGAAAAGCAAACCAGCATCGTTGTAAAGTAGCTAAAGACCTGATGGAACACGATAAACAAATTTGGTTTACAGCAGTCGCAATTTCGTCGGAAGTTGTCGCAACCGCATGAGATAGAACACGCAGTGAATGGAAACAAACAGATTCCGTTTGCACTTGGAACCAATGGAAAATTGCAGACAGGACGACAGAAAAGTGGTCGTTCTTAGACGGCAATGCCTAGAAGCGAGCTGACGTTCGAAACAGTTGCGAAAGGTATGTTTTTACGACAGATGTCGGTAATTTGAAGTCTAAAACATTGATTAACGCGAGATGGTCTTGTCGAAAATGATGCTTGGTTGCGTTATCAGACCGGAAGCAGAGTTAACAGAGAAGGCCCGGATAGCTCAGTCGGTAGAGCGTTAGGCTTTTAACCTAACGGTCCAGGGTTCGAGTCCCTGCTCGTGCGGTTGGCTTTTGTTTTCTTCGTTTTGCCGATCGTGATTGTGGATTGCTAGAATTGAATCGCATTTTGCAGACTTACGAACGCTGGTGTTAAATAGATATGCGAAGAAGAAGTGTTTGATTGGAAACTTGCAAATGCATATTTTGTAAAGACACTGACTTGGATATTGCATGTAGGCAAAGCAAAAAGCAAATTAATGCCTTGATATTACGTTCAAGTTTTCTGTCGACGACGAATCTATTTATCGCATTTCGATAACACGGCGAATCTCGCGGTGGATAATTTCTCAGAAATTCGATTCGGAAATCGGAAGATGGTGGCAACGTTCTGCTGACACAGAGACAAAATATTGCGCTGGTAGAAAACGAAAATCGTTAGAATAAAAGACGTCGGAAGTGCTCGGTTAGCTCAGTCGGTAGAGCGTTAGCCTCTTAACCTAACGAGACCCCGATCGGGCAAGACGTTTTTGCGTTGTTCGACACGTTTTGGTCATTGCCGTATTCGACGCTTGTGTCTTTGTGAATAAAATGCTCTAGTTCCGTCATGCACATTCATCTCCACGTTGAGTAAATGACATTAACATAGCGCGTTATGTTTTAAATTATACACACGCTATTGTTCGACTTCAGTTTTTTGGATCGCGAAAGGCATTGAGTGAATGGCTGCAGTCTCATTTGTCGAAGCTTTATTTATATACTATGCGAATTTTTTACAATCGAACGTACAGGAAATAAAAAGAAACGACCTGGCAACTATTTTATGTTGGTTTACTGTATTGCAGACTAGTTGTTTAATTAATTATAAAATTTGCTTTCTTTAATCTATATAAATTGTAAATTACTAACTTCTGTATATGAATTTTCACTGCATGTTTTTATTTTCAACTAAGTTAACGTATCTTATGTTTATATAAATATAATAATGCCAAACAGATAAGATTGCAAAAAGGGATTACTGATAATTTCGAAATAATAAATTTAATAGTAAACCGCGTATTTTTGTGTTACGCGAGCGTTGTAACATGTACAGCATATAATATTGTAAAAATTTATAAACATAAATGTAATAATTTGAACTTCGAACAAATAGACATGACTCGTTTGGAATTGTTCGACTTTTTCTACTCTTTCGTAAATCAAATCAGTTGATGATAAACTGGATATGCGATTTTAGCACAGTTTTCGCTTTTATGCATAACATGGCTACCGCACTGAGATGACTATTTGCCATCTTACAGCGTACGTAGCTTTTTACAGTTATAAAGAATGAGAAAGAACTCTCAGCTGAAGAAATTGCACAGAAGTATTTTCAGAGCTATGACGACATTGGGATAAATAACGTACAAACCTCCATTCCACACACCATTGACAGAGTGCGATGAAGCCTTCAGCACGAATCCACATTGAGAATTTCAAGATGAGATCTGAGATGTAATATCTCACTTTGAACTATTGATGAAATTCAGCAAATTCCTTGCGTCAAACATTATGTTCTACCATAATTATTTTCATTCGCCGCACCATCACTGCGTTGACACCTACATATGATAAAAATTGTAATTAAAATAATTTTCATTGTACACAAAATATTTGCGCCATTTTTCAGCGCTACAAATCTTTCAAACATTAAAGGAAGTAATTGTCATTTATTGATAATTATGTGAGAACCGAGGATGTCGAGAGGTTAGCTCGGGCTTTTCTCATTGGCTTCTCGTCAGGAGGTTTTAAATCGTGTGGGGAGAACGCGTGTGTAAGTCGATAGGTGCGGAAATTGCGGGTTTCCCACCATTGAGGAAATAGCTTAAAGCGCCCTGCAGCAGCTTAACTAAATTACTAAGTTAGATCAAATTGGGGTTTGTACACTTGAAATTTAATTTCTTTCTGGTTGTAAGAGTCGTGATACAATCGCAATTTATATTTAAGTTTATACAGAATATTAGGTTTCTGCGTACGTATTGACGTTAGCATTAATGTATAAAAGACAAAGAGAATTACAAATTAAAAGTTTGGTTGAATTGCGCGCAAATCACGCATTTGGCCAAACTTTTAATTAATATTAAATTTGGTGGCAACGCAACAATAAATCTCTGTAATAACAAATTGTCAGAGTTTTATTGTAGCGAGCGGTCGGTCATTGTTACTGCGAACGTTTGGATTTTCAGTTTGTGGGATCAAAATTATCTCGTTTCGATTGTTTTTTCAATTTGGTTTCGTTTGCTTCCATTTTATCGGTAAGTATAGACTACTTTTAATTGTCATAAATCGAACGTTTCGGTAAATTTATTACTTTTTTCTATCCGGTATAGTTACTTATTTTACTTCATAAAATTGATAAAATCTGTCAAACATACTAAATAAATTGCCAGTAGTGACTAAGGTCACGGTTTGTGTTTACAACCTCAGTAATAATTTTGAAATTAAAGAGATATTCGATCGGTCTTATCTATCAAGACATTGAACGAAATAGAACGTGCGTGAATTTTTCTATGTAATTTTTATTTTTTCTACTCGATTTCTGGCTGAATCCTAGAATCGGATTGGAATATGACTGTAATTAGTTAATTAAGGGATTAAAAAATTATTTTCCTGCGAAAAATTTGCTGAACTTTAGAGACACCGTTAATGTAAATGTAATTTTAATGGCCAGTAAATAATAAATGGTTTTTAGTAGGTCCGCTGCTCGTTTAAACTGAACGGTTTGTGTAATATCCGCTATTGGTCTAGATTCGACCAATCCTGTCGCTATACGGGTCGACGATAAGGTTTTATTGTATTTGACGCGTTTCTTTTAGCGTGTTTACACGAATACGGTCGAAATTTTGTCGCCGCTGTATACGAATCCGCATTATATGAACCCGTTATATAGGGGTCTACTGTAATTGTAAAATAGAAAACGTATTTCGTAGTTGTAAAATTTGCGTGTGCAGTCGTATGCATGAAAACGCTTTTGGCTAAGCGACTATGTGTTCGGTAGATTTGCGCAAGAAGAAGAATTAGCCAACAAAGAGAGACAATATATCTTCTGGTCCCTTTTTGATAACTTTGGTTTATGAATGAATTACGAATCGCGGGTTCATATAGTTGTGATGTAAAGAAACCTATACAGATGAACGAACGCTTGCATTTACAGGAAAAATTTACAAGTTGCCGCAATTCCGTAGGAATGGGAATTGAATTCGGGGGCTGTTTTCGCACGAGAATAATGAAACCTGAAACCGTGGTTGCAGAAAAGAGGCAGAAAGCAGTCGTGGCCGAGTGGTTAAGGCGA
>NW_019384487.1:663381-688569 GCF_000671375.1 Centruroides sculpturatus
AGTTCTATAGTAAGGTAACATTCCAATAGACAATATGCAAAGCTTTTTTTTCAGTTTACAGCAGTATTTATTACACAAAATTTAAGTAAAGCGTAACATGCCGATCTTGCCCCGATCTCCCCTATACGTACTTCTGGTACTAACCAGAAGTCACGTTATTTGCATTCAAAAAGTTTTCTCACATAGGAGTTAGATTGATGAGCGGCACGACTCAACAGGAAAAGTATGCTGTACAGAGGAAGACTACTAATTTCAGGTGTAAAGCATATATTTTAAATTAAATAAATTCAAAATATGATTAGAGATTGCAATCTGGCATTATGACGACGGCGCAATGAACAATTGCTCGTTTAATTTACTTATTTATCAGCACAATGATAACTTTTGTAAAATTACAATAAATTAAAATCAATTTAAACTAAAACATTTATACTCACCTTTTATTATAAATGAGCTTATACTTTAATATTTTAAGACGAATATGAAATTTCTTGCCTCAAGCTCGTATATAAAGTCGTCTGCGAGAATGTAATGACGATATCGACCAATAGAAACTATCATTAAATTTATGTTTTTTAATAAGTATTTAATGCTATTAAAACGTCCTGAATATTATATTTAGACATAAAACGAATTAAGAGTAGAAAATAAAAAATAAAAAGAGTTTAATCGATAAGGCACGTGTACATACAAAATGTGATAAAAAGAAAATAGATCATGAATAAACAGTAGCACCCATAAAATATAGAAAATAAATAATTTTATATATAAAAATATATAAAAGTAACTTTTAAGATAAATTGCAATTTTAATTACATTTATCGAAATTAAAAACATTCGGCATTAATCCACTTCTGCCAATTCAAAAATGAATAAAATTAATTAAAATTAAAACAATTTCACAAATTAGTTTGTAAGGAAAATGCCACATTCTCTTAGAGATTTTAATAAGTTTACCTCAACTGTATATTAAGTAAATGATTAATTTTTAGGTACAAAAAGTGCTCATTATTTGTATTCTTGTTTATATATATGAAGTTTGTAATTTAGTTTGTGTAAATACAATTTAAAATATTATATACTGTTCGTGTGAAATAAAATACAAATATTTCGTATTCTTTTCATACGACAATGAATTTAATTAAATTAATTATTTACCATTATACTAAAGTTTTCGACTGAAAACTATCAAAAAAATTTAATTATAATAATATTATTCATATTAATATATTAATTTTATAATCTAACAATATGTGGAAGTATTACGTAGAGGTAAAAAACAATAAAATCGTTTATTGTTAAAAACTTATTAGAGTAAGTTCGCAAAGTTTCTATCAACATCTGGAGGATTTTAATGCTCATAATTACTGTTTAGTTTTATGATTCTTATCGTTTTTGTCCTGCAATTAAATTTTATTACAGAAATATTAAATCTACAGTTAATACTTTTACTTTGTTTTTAATAATCAACAATTAAATTCAAAGTAACTCGTAATTATAAAATATTCAATCAATCAATCTTTATTTAATATATCAGGTGTTATTACAAATGGGGTTAAAGAACATTGTTATTTTAAGTTTGATACATGAACAAAGAAATTATATAATATATACAAAGTTAGTGTGGCAAAACCATCACCGAATAAAATTTAATAACAAATATCAGATGGCAGTGTAGCAACCCGAGCATCCATAGTAATATTGCAAGAATCAAGGTGTTTTCTCATATGCATCGCTGTTGTTCCACAAAAAAACAACATTCTGAGTCACATAAGACATTAATTATTTTACCATTTAGAAAACCTATTTAGTCTAAATTGTGCAGAAAATGACTTTATTTTATAACACAAATTAGACAATAAATAAGATGCTTGACTCCACATTCTATTAAGAAAAATTTCACTGTTCCAACCTCTTTCACTCAAATAATAAGCAGCTTTTAGCAAATATAAATTTCCTTGTCGTCGAGCACACAAATTATAAAATGTTTTTCTACGAGTGCGTAATTTTTCCGAGTTGCGAAAAAACTGACACCTAGCAAAATATTAAACTGAATTTTGTTAAAATTAACTTTTATATTATTAATTAGCTGTACTCGGCCACGCCTTGCAGTGGCTCAAAATGTATCTATTATAAATGAATAACACTCTCCGCGGGAGAGAATTTCGAAAAATCCCTTCTTAGTGTACATTCTCTTGACGTACCCTATTAATACACAATCAAACACGCAAAAAACCGCATCTAAATTAAAATAATAGAAGACCAGTTCATCACGGTAAGCCTTAATTTTGTCCCTCTCCCCGTAAAGGTAATTTCGATATCTATATAATATAAATTATATAATATAATATAATTTCGGCCAAATTACATAGTGTGAAAGTTACGTTATTGAATAAAACATCTTTTTAAACGCAATATTTATCCATTAATAAGTGGTTAAAGAATAAATTAAGATCATTTTAATCCAGAAATTATTTAATTATTCAATTTTTTAGCATGTGACGTATAATTTACATATATTTGCCTTCATAATAGCTTATCTTAAAATAGGTTTGTTCTTCCACGGCATCATCTACCATCAACAGCGTAATACGTTTGTAAATTTTCTAAAAATTAATTTTCCGAATTTACATAAGCCACTACTTTACTCGAAAAAAGTATGAGGTAGTTTTATCGTCCTTACGGTAGAAGACACCACGCTAATTAAAAATAATTATTTAGTGTTATTAAACATCTTATAAATACTTTAAAATAGTTTAATTTGTTTATTTACCTTCGTTGGTAACTCTCGAAGTTAATTGTATTCGCCATTTTTTCAACAAATTACCCGTGAGTCAATGCGCGACGTCCACTGAGTCACGTGTTGTTGTCAACGTGCCCCGCAATGATTTTTTCTGGAGTTAAAACGTAAACCGTGTACTTCTGCTTGCCGTGTATAAGTAACGTTTGAACGGCCGCAACCTCTCTATTAAGTAAATCTTTATTAAGTTTGACCGCAGTCGAGGTATGAAAAGTGACCCCTGTAGCTCCAAACTCTTTCGACCTTTAACAACTAAAATTTAACAGCATTAATGCTGTTAAATTTTACAAATTATGCAAAAATTACAATGCTAGTTTTTTAATAATAAATTTTGTTTTTACCTCATCCAAAGATATGAAACAAAATAAATGCTAACAACACACACAGTGCAGTACACTACGAAAACAACAAAATCAATTATTCACAAACAATGAAAAACTTTTCTACAGACAAATCAGTACTAAAAACAAACACTGATACATAGCACAGTGACGAACTCAAAAGAAATTTCTACTCTAACATGTTATAAAAAATTTGCATTCTATTCAATTAAAGGAAAAAATGGTACTGGGTAAGTAATGTCTTCTGTTAGTATTACACACAAAAAAAAAAATAATTTTAAATTACTCAATACTTTGCCTTTGTATTTAAACATATCCATTCATACAGTAAAACAGGCATGCAATAAAGCAACATCATTAAAATTAAATTAAATATGGCAATAAAAATTTTACAAAATACGATTGCTGTAAATATAGTAAATAAATATTTTTATATATATATTTAGAAATTGTATATTTTAAAAATCTAGTCGAAAATTTCTGAATGCTTTCCAATGTCTCATTGTTTAGTATTAAAAATAAGTATAGTAGCGCTATCAAAAATACCTTAGTGTAATCTAGTAATACAGTATTAAAGATACACCTTATAACGCTTCTTTTGAATAGTGATTTTTTATTCAAACTGCTGCTGTAGAAATTCTGCTGTCAATTCGTTCTAAACGCAATGTTCTTTTGACGGAAAATGTTAGTAACCAGGTAAGAGATCCGGACACATTCACTTCAAAAAATCAAACTTGAATCCAATTAAATTTACGCAAAGTTTCGTAGATGAAAAAAATGGAAAAACATTACATTCTTGACAACGAATACAAATAACAATACCGTAAATACTAAAATTGAAATGTGGATATCGATTTGCTCTAACATTCAGACAAAAATTTTAGTCTTAACTTTTCATATTTCTATCGTCATTAACATGAAGAAAGAAAATATTAACGCTGTAAGATTGTAATTATATTTCTTTCGCGAACATCTACTGCAATAAAAAATGAAATCACGCTCGTAATTATCATTTAAATGATGGCAATTATAAACTTGATGATTTATTTGCAAATACTAACTTTTGAATTATAAACAATCCGACTAATGACAATTTGCTTTTAAGAAAGAAAAATTACATTAATATGCACTTTAAATTTTCAATTTTGTTTTCTGTAAATCCAATAAATTCATTATTCCATTCACGTACATACACATCTCGCAGAAATTTTACAGCAATACAATAAGAAATAATCATTATTCGAATTTAACTTTACATTATATTCTCGTTTAGATTTCGCTTTTTTCTAGAGAAACTTTTGACTTCAAAAATATAAATCAACCGAAAAGTAAATATTATTTATAAGATTTCTGTCACCGGTTAGAATTTTGTCTTCAAATTTCCTGGCATCTGTTCCTTCGTCGCTGACAAAGTAACTCAGTTCAGGTGAAAACTCGATATCGGGTTGACCATTTTCAGCTCGGAAAAAGAAAGCCAGGAAACGAATTGACGAATATTTTTTTAGATACAACTTCGTTTGCAGATTTGCTACTCCCTCTGAATTGCAAACGGTCTCAAACGAAAACTGTCCGTTGTCCAAATTGTTAATATACGCGTATACGTGCATTGGAAAACTTTTGCCAAGCTTCACCGGAAATCGAAGAGCCGTGACGAAACAATCTTCCCTCACAAATACGTTACTGCTAAAACATATGTAACATTTTATCTTTCTGTTTGCGACCATGAAAGGATCTCCACGATTTATGTACAAGAACAAGTTACAATAATTTATTATGCTTCTGGTTTTTGTTTCTCGACTGAAGTAACTGGGATACGAGGAATAATTACCAGTCTTAAAAGCACGCCAGATATAAATCTTTTCTATCTCGCTTAACAAGTTCATTGTAAAAACACAAGATTGCAATTCGTATTCATTCATGGCAAGAAATCTGACTTTTCCAATAAATGGCTCCATAACATTTCTTATTGCATTCCTTTTCGATTTTTCACCCATCGAATGGAAGTTGTCTGCACCCTGTTTTTTTTTAACTTCTTCTATGCTCCACTGATACGCGGTGAGGAGTAAACGCGATTCACTGACAGCTTCATATATCCCTCGAGATAGCAGTCTATCAATTGTTGCAATTTTACAGCGCATAAAGTCAACTGTTGTAAATAGTCTTTCTCCGAGTCGGTCGAAAGCTTGCCAGCAATAATAAGTTATGACCAGATCACCGATCTCACGTGCAAAATCGTGGATTGAACACACGGTATTCAGGTTTATTTGACGAATGATAAATGATCTGCATTTCTTTCTTAAATCGTCTAACTCGTATCTTGAACTCAGATGATACAGATCGAAAGCGTGTTTAATAGAGGTCAATCCGGGATCGTTGGTCTGTACATAACTGTTTAAAAAATATAAATTATAATTCATGACAATGTATTGAAATTAAATGAAAGGTAAAGTATTGAGAAAAACTTACGTAACGAATTGTCTGATGATCTCGATTGGATAAGGCATAAGCAGTACTTTCAAATTTTCAACATATGTAATGAGAAGTTCCAAATTCCTGTTCAGGACTTTATTTAACTGAGCTTCTGATATAATAATTTCTTCGTTTTTTTCGTTTCGGATTCGTATCTCACCCGAAGAAACCCTAAACAAGAAAAATGTATTTATTATTACTTTTAAACAAACATGTCTGTTGTACTGTACGATAGTTGTAGTATTACCGACAATGGCGTATGAAGAATGAATGCATGACTAATTGCTATTTTTATAATATTAAAGCTTTTGTATTAGCTTATCATCTTGGGTTTTGATGGTTCCGCGATAATCAGGTTTTATTTCCTGGAAGCTATCGTACCAGGAAACGCTGTATTTTTTTTTAAAAGAAAAGACATCCTTAACACAGAAGTATTTTGGAATATGCCCTTCAGTAGACTGAAGAAGGGCGTTGCCCGAAATACAATTCTGTTAATAGAATATAGATATCTATGCATATTTTAAAGGAGACACTTCGTATAATAGATCATAGATATTATTTGATTATCAATAGATGTTAATACTAATATCTAATACTAATACTAATATGGTTTTTGACGAAGTATTGACGGTCCTTTTGTTAAATAAATGTCTTTTCGATACAGTACTTCTATCACTCCCAGACTAAAATTTTTAATGAAATGAAAAAAACAAAAACTTGTCTGTACAGTTTTCGTTATATAAAAATGTAAATAATTCAGGATTCGGTGGAATTGTTTTGTAATTCTTTACGGACAATAGATTTTTCTGTAACCTATTCTATTCTGAAAATCTATGCGTGTAGGTCTTTGTATACTGTACTGTTATAACTGTTAGTGCTAGTCCTAAACTTCGATTTCCTGGAATTTTTCATTCCATTCTTTCCGTGCTGAATAGCATCATTTGGTTCCTCGTCGTTTACAACGAAAAGGAGCGTATAACGTAACACTGTCGTACCTATATATTCATTCTGAATATGATTTCTCTCGCTTTGTAGACCGATAAATAATAAACCGGTCGAATAAGTAAATTTCTCTGTGATGTTATTTGGTATGGAACTTTTTATCATCGAACAAATAACTGCTTTAACACATACTAGATCTATTGTCTTAAATAAAACATTTTATTTTTATTGTGTTTAAACTGTCTATTAAATATGCCTTTTAAAAGAGAATTGAAAGAGAATAATTACCAACAAAATATATTGTAAAATTATTGGCATCAAATTAATCTTAATCAAATCTTTGTACAAAATGTAACTAATTAACTCATTCCTTTATCTTCCTTAAACAAATAAACGGCACTTTGACATTTTACAACTCAACGTCCCACCTACTAGTTGATGGAACTGAGGGATCCGCAATTTACATGTCGAGAAACACTGAACTACCCGAATTAAATCTTGTAGAAGAAAATGAGTATTAATTATTTGTATATTAAAAAGTAAACAAAGCTTATTAACTCAAACTTTAAAGATCAAACACAATTTCAACAAGAGAAGAGAAATTTATCGCAGTAGAAAACAGAAAAACATGTAAAATAATTCTGGGCCACTCACGTGAAAACGTTATAAACAGAAAACATTACAACTACATACCGACTCTGCACCTCTCGATCTGCCATTTCTTTGGCTGGTTTCCGCACTGACCTCTCGAGTATGACGTCGAAAAACGGAGGCAACACGCGCTTAGAAGTAAAAATGAATCATCACGGTAATTGGCTGCAGATGCCACATGACTATGACGTCACCGCCTCTCCGNATTGTAAATTACTAACTTCTGTATATGAATTTTCACTGCATGTTTTTATTTTCAACTAAGTTAACGTATCTTATGTTTATATAAATATAATAATGCCAAACAGATAAGATTGCAAAGAGGAATTACTGATAATTTCGAAATAATAAATTTAATAGTAAGCCGCGTATTTTTGTGTTACGCGAACGTTGTAACATATACAGCATATAATATTGTAAAAATTTATAAACATAAATGTAATAATTTGAACTTCGAACAAATAGACATCACTCGTTTGGAATTGTTCGACTTTTTCTACTCTTTCGTAAATCAAATCAGTTAATGCGTGTGAACACTAAACATATTCAAGAAAATACGTAAATTGCTGATCTTTTAAGGTGATCATTCTGCCTAGCAATAAGTCAAACTGATAGGGAATATTATAATTAAATCATTTTTGTCTAAAAATTTTCTGTATTGTTCTACGGCTGTATCATTTTTTGAATAATTACGTTTCATGTGCGTTATGTTAAACTTTATGTTAATGAGGAAGGGTCGAACTCAAAAGAAATTTCGACTCTAGCGTGTTATAAAAAATTTGCATTCTGTTCTATTCAATTAAAGGAAAAAATAATACTGGGTAATTAATGTCTTCTGCTAGTATTACACAAACCAAAAAAATATATTTTTAAATTACTTGATACTTCGTCTTTGTATTTAAACATATCCATTCATACAGTAAAAAAGGCATGCAATAAAGCATCATCATTAAAAATTAAATAAAATATATCAATAAAAATTTTACAAAATACGATTGCTATAAATATAGTAAATAAATATTTTTATACTTATTTTTAGAAATTGTATATTTTAAAAAAACTAGTCGAAAATTTCTAATTTCTCTCTAATGTTTCATTGTTTAGTATTAAAAATAAGTACAGTACAGCTATCAAAAATATTTTAGTGTAATCCCGTACTATTAAAGCTACATCTTATAAAGCTTCTTTTGAATAATGATCTTTTATGCAAACTGCTGCTGTAGAAATTCTGCCGTCAACTCGTTCTAAACGCACTGTTTTTTTTAACGGAAAATGTCAGTAACCAGGTAAGAGTTCCGGACACATTCACTGCAAAAAATCAAATTTAAAACCAATTAAATTTACGCAAAGTTTCGTATATGAAAAAAGTGGAAAAACATTATTCTTGACAACGAATACAAATAACAATACCGTAAATATTGAAATTGAAATGTGGATATCGATTTGCTCTTACAGTCTTAACTTTTCATGTTTCTATTGTCATTAACACGAAAAAAGAAAAGATTAATTTTCTGTGTAAAGCGTCTTTGTAATCCAAGTAATAATTTGGTAGACGGTCGAACAGCAATTAGTTAGAAAACATTGCGGTTTATTTAAAAAACACTTTTTTAAAACAGATGCATTTCGGGTTGGCTCGTATTCCCAACCCCTGTTTAGTGCTGTTAAAATTACAAAAAAACAAGGTGATTTTTACGACATTGGTAAGTAGGGCATAACAAAAAACGCGGCGTGACAATAAACATAAAAAACTTACATGTTATATGATGGTACAGCATAGACATGTGTGACAATATGTTTATTACATAGTTGTATGACTATTTCCTATAATATGAAAAAAAGGGCGTGGCTGTTTAATTAACACATCATTAATGAGAAACATAACATATTAATTTTAAAGTATATATAAACACTCACATTTTTAGTTAAAATGTATAATTCCCGATAAAAATGGGACAGAGTACAAATTGACAACTGGTGTAGCCGGCGTTCACCGAGTAACAGTATACCGACAAGTGATGTTATTTAAACCATTCCTAACATTCCGTATAGGGGGCTTTAAACAATCTTTAACGCGTGGAGGTGCCTTCTATTAATGTATACCATTGGGGGTCTATTGACATGCCTTCAGAAATATTAATTAAGTTATCTTTAGGGTGTTTTTTGATTTCTATATGTTCTTTATATTTCCTTTTATATGGGTCTTTTTCTAAATGTAATACTTTTATATTGTTTTTATTAATTTGGCAATTATTGTCACTCATGTGGTAATACCAGGTGGAAGTGTTATGTTTTAGGCGGATGGCAGCTTCATGTTCTTTAATTCTTGTTTCTAGTAATCGGCCTGTTTCGCCGTTGTAAGTTTTCGGATTTTGACAGTTGCATTCAAGTTTGTAAACAGTTTCTACAGTTTTAAGAATGTTTAGTTTGTTGTTGTGTTGTCTATTAATGTCATAATGGATGCTATGAGATATTTTGTTGATCAAAGATGGTGCCAAACTGATATTGTCTTTTTTAAGAATCTTATTACAGCCTTCGAAGACGTTTTTTATATATGGGAAGGTTTTGTATTTTTTGTTTGATTTATATTTCGTATTAAATCTATTTTCCCAGTATTGTTTTTTCCATGTGTTTAATTTCGAATTTAGGATAGTCGTTAAGTAGAAATTTAGCTTCTAACTCCTTTATTTTGATTTTTTGCTATTTATTATCAGATATTCTTGTATATAAGTTTTTTAACTCCATGATATAAACCGTTTTTAAATAAACCGTAATGTTTTCTAACTAATTGCTGTTCGACCGTCTACCAAATTATTACTTGGATTACAAAGGCGCTTTACACAGAATTTCAAGATACAGCAACCACATCTTCTACACTAAGAACAGATTAATGTTGCAAGATTCTAATTATATTTCTTTCTAGAACGTCTACTGCAATAAAAATGACAATTTACTTTTCAGGAAGAAAAATTACATTAATAAGCACTTTGTATTTCAATTTTGTTTTCTGTAAATTCAATTAATTCATTATCCCGTTCACATACACACACATTTTGCAGAAATTTTAGTGATACAGTAAGAAATAATTACATTCGAATTTAACTTTACATTATATTCTCGTTTAAATTTCGCTTTTTTTTCATAGAAACTTTTTATTTCAAAAATATAAATCAACCAAAAAGTAAATATTATTCACAAGGTTTCTGTCACCGATTAAGAATTTGTCTTCAAATTTCCTGGCATCTGTTCCTTCGTCGCTGACAAAGTAACTCAGTTGAGGTGAAAACTCGATATCGGGTTGAACATTTTCAGCTCTGAAAAAGAAAGCAAAGAAACGAATTGACCAATATTTTTCTAGATAATACTTCGTTTGCAGATCTGCTACTCCCTCTGAATTGCAAACGGTCTCAAACGAAAACTGTCCGTTGTCCACATTGTTAATATACGCGTATACGTGCATTGAAAACCTTTCACTAAGCTTCACTGGAAATCGAAGAGCCGTGACGAAACAATCTTCCATTACAAATACTTCGCTGCTAAAATATATGTAACCTTTCATCTTTCTGTTTTCGACCATAGAAGGAACTCCACAATTTATGTACAAGAACAAGTTACGATAATTTATTCTGCTGGTTTTTGTTTCTCGACTGAAGTAACTGGGATAATAGGAATAAATACCATAATTAAAAGCATGCCGGATATGAATTTTTTCTATCTCGTGTAACAAGTTCAGTGTAAAAACACAAGATTGCAATTCATGTTCATTCATGGCAAGAAATCTGACTTTTCCAATAAATGGCTTCATTACATTTCTTCGAAAAATTTCAAATTTTGAAAAATGGCTCGGACTATTAAGAAGCTTGGCCTCCCCTGATATAGGGGAGATCGGGGCAACTACGGCATGCGGGGCAAGTTTGTCAAGCGCTTTTTTTAAAAAACAAATTAAAAGGAGACTTTGGTTATAGGTTAGGCAGTTGAGTTTTATTGGTGGCTTGTTGAGTGTAGTGTTTTTATTGTTCTCCAACAAGNGTTATTTAGTATGGAACTTTTTATCATCGAACAAATAACTGCTTTAACACATACTAGATCTATTGTCTTAAATAAAACATTTTATTTTTATTGTGTTTAAACTGTCTATTAAATATGCCTTTTAAAAGAGAATTAAAAGAGAATGTTTAACGAACTTAATGTTAATAATTACCAACAAAATATATTGTAAAATTATTGGCATCAAATTAATCTTAATCAAATCTTTCTACAAAATGTAATTAATTAACTCATTTGTTTATTTTCCTTAAACAAATAAACGGCACTTTGACATTTTACAACTCAACGTCCCACCTACTAGTTGATGGAACTGAGGGATCCGCAATTTACATGTCGAGAAACACTGAACTACCCGAATTAAATCTTGTAGAAGAAAATGAGTATTAATTATTTGTATATTAAAAAGTAAACAAAGCTTATTAACTCAAACTTTAAAGATCAAACACAATTTCAACAAGAGAAGAGAAATTTATCGCAGTAGAAAACAGAAAAACATGTAAAATAATTCTGGGCCACTCACGTGAAAACGTTATAAACAGAAAACATTACAACTACATACCGACTCTGCACCTCTCGATCTGCCATTTCTTTGGCTGGTTTCCGCACTGACCTCTCGAGTATGACGTCGAAAAACGGAGGCAACACGCGCTTAGAAGTAAAAATGAATCATCACGGTAATTGGCTGCAGATGCCACATGACTATGACGTCACCGCCTCTCCGCAAAAGCACTTAATTTTTTAATTGAATTACTTGTATATTCTGTATATCCGACATTAAAAACTGACTTTATACGTGTATTTATTGTGATCTCACATACACGTATCTAAGAAATTAGCATATAACTAAGTTGACCATTACGTGCTTACGAGTAACAGCATGACGTTGAAGTCACTTCACAATCAATTAAAGCTTTAGTAATTTACGTTATTGACATTGTGGCCTGTAAAGTGGTCTGGGAGTGTTAGTTTCGTATTGACACGGTTGTTGTTTCGGTCCCGTTGGAGTAAATGTGGTTTTCTTTTTCTTTTTACACTATAATTTTTAAATTTGTCATATTGTCAGATAGAAAAACTAAAAGTCGTAGGAAATGAATAAACAGCAAAGTTAATTTCAAACTTATACAATATTTATATTAATTAAGAATATCTTTGATATCGTGTTTCATGTTAGAATTCAAACTGTATTTGTAAGCGAGCTTTTGTAAGTAATAATTGCAGTTATATGGTTTCTCTGTGGTGTGAATTCGAAGATGCCTAAATAGATTGATCTTTTGTGTAAATCTCCGTTTTCAATGGTTAGAGGTAAAAGTTTTTTCTCTGTAATAACTGCGAAAAATCCGGTTTTACCGCATAACTGGCAACAGAACGGCTTTTTTTCTGTGTGAATTCTCCTATAGATTTTAAAGTGTGACTTTCAACAGAATTCTTTGCCACAATTCTTTGCACAAAGAAATCTTCCTCTTTTTCGAACTTTGATGCAGAAAATCTACGAAATACAAAATACTAAACTTAAATGTTAACGTACAAAATAATTCGTTTATAATAATTACTACAATGAAATGCATAAAAAGTTACTTCTGCATAGCTTGGAAGTAATTACTTCACAATATCGAATCCATTTTTCTTTTCACATGTAAATATTTAGTCCCTTCTTCTAAAGTTGTAATTTTTAGAGGAATTCTTTAATAGAAATGATGGTTGCCTCAAGATACATCGTAAAAAATGTAGAAATTAGACATTGAGAAAAAATAATAACTGTAGCATCAACTTTCAAATAAATGATATTTTGAAAACTTTACAATTGTTTACACGAAGAAATTTTTAATGTACAAACGATATTTGGCAATACTTAAGACCATTGTTGAAAAATCTGATAAATAAATGAGAATGTAGTTATTAATAGTTCTTTTACTGATACTGGTTCTACCAACTTCGTAACCCCGGCTAGCCCCCTACATCATCAACGGCGACGAATTGATTGTTTTTTTTCCTCCTCATCGTATTTCGAATGGGTCATTACATAAATAAAACATTTTAATTCGAGCATTAAATTCTTTATCTGTTAAGTAAAATTAATAAAATTGAACATGGTTATTTACGTTTAATAAAAAATACGATAAATATAAGTACAACTTTTAACAAAGATAAAACCTTTGCTTTAGTTATTTTCTTCGTAAGTTTTGTGATTTTTATGAACTGAGGATGCTGTGAACAGTTTTTTAAGGTACTTTCTCCCAGTTTACCGTCGTCCATTGTGAATTGACCCGTTTATTACGTTCTCTCTGCAGTAGAATTAATAATAAAATTAATATTAAAAGTAAACCATATATTTATTTATATATCAGTGGCATGACATCCGCGGAAGCANTTTTTTTTCAGTTTACAGCAGTATTTATTACACAAAATTTAAGTAAAGCGTAACATGCCGATCTTGCCCCGATCTCCCCTATACGTACTTCTGGTACTAACCAGAAGTCACGTTATTTGCATTCAAAAAGTTTTCTCACATAGGAGTTAGATTGATGAGCGGCACGACTCAACAGGAAAAGTATGCTGTACAGAGGAAGACTACTAATTTCAGGTGTAAAGCATATATTTTAAATTAAATAAATTCAAAATATGATTAGAGATTGCAATCTGGCATTATGACGACGGCGCAATGAACAATTGCTCGTTTAATTTACTTATTTATCAGCACAATGATAACTTTTGTAAAATTACAATAAATTAAAATCAATTTAAACTAAAACATTTATACTCACCTTTTATTATAAATGAGCTTATACTTTAATATTTTAAGACGAATATGAAATTTCTTGCCTCAAGCTCGTATATAAAGTCGTCTGCGAGAATGTAATGACGATATCGACCAATAGAAACTATCATTAAATTTATGTTTTTTAATAAGTATTTAATGCTATTAAAACGTCCTGAATATTATATTTAGACATAAAACGAATTAAGAGTAGAAAATAAAAAATAAAAAGAGTTTAATCGATAAGGCACGTGTACATACAAAATGTGATAAAAAGAAAATAGATCATGAATAAACAGTAGCACCCATAAAATATAGAAAATAAATAATTTTATATATAAAAATATATAAAAGTAACTTTTAAGATAAATTGCAATTTTAATTACATTTATCGAAATTAAAAACATTCGGCATTAATCCACTTCTGCCAATTCAAAAATGAATAAAATTAATTAAAATTAAAACAATTTCACAAATTAGTTTGTAAGGAAAATGCCACATTCTCTTAGAGATTTTAATAAGTTTACCTCAACTGTATATTAAGTAAATGATTAATTTTTAGGTACAAAAAGTGCTCATTATTTGTATTCTTGTTTATATATATGAAGTTTGTAATTTAGTTTGTGTAAATACAATTTAAAATATTATATACTGTTCGTGTGAAATAAAATACAAATATTTCGNAGTGGAACCCCGTTTAACGAACGTCCTGGTTAACGACCAAATCGGTTAACGAACTTTTATTTTGCAAAAATTTTGTCTCGGATAACGAACGCAACGGTATTTTGTGTCAAATTTTAGTTGGTGTTAGCCATGCGTTAGTTAAGCATTGCTTTTCCCAGTGTTTGTGCTATACTTCTTTTTTCAGTTTTGTGATTTATATATTTAATCAATATGGCATCTAAGAAAGAAAAAAAAAATCATAGTGGCAATAGAAAACGACAACGCGCTATCACATTTGAGAAAAATTCGAACGATCTTCCCGTGTTCAAGGTACGAAGACCACTTAGCCACTGGTGAGTTTCTTTACCGAAAGAGACTTCGACTCGAAGAATCTTCCGATGAAGTGCTACCCGTTATTTTTTTGGAGGGGATTCCCCTTCTAAGCATTAAGGTTCGTATATATCCACTTTTCTGCCATTTACTACAACAAACGAAAGCATGTACAGTGCTATTTTATTAAACAAACTTTACATGTTTGTTGCTGTAATGATAGATACTACGTTTTCCTACATTTTCATCAAAGAAAATTACTGTATATTACAAATAAAATCACAAAAATTTCGAAGATTAGAACGGATTAATTGCATTTGCATTCATTTCTATAGGAAAAATTGCTTCGGTTAACGAACAATTCAGTTAACGAACGGAGTCGCAGAACGGATTAAGTTAGTTAACCGGGATTCTACTGTATAAGTATTGTGTGATTATTTTCATATTTTAACGTACTTTGAATGAATTAAAATTAATATTTTATTACCATTGCAGTATGTATCTTATAACAACTTTCTATACTACATGTTGAAAACAATGATAAGATTGTCATTGTATATTCGTATATAAAATCGTATATGCATATTTCCAATGTAATGTTACTTTTAGCTCTTAAGTTTTTCTTTCATACGCGAAGATAAATTCCCTTTTATGAAACGAATAGTTAAACATGGGGAGCGAGAATAGACGTGATAAACGTAAACGCTTTTTTCATATAGATCAATGTGTCTCAACAAGGGCGATATAGATTTCATGTGGGCATTTTTTCATGTTGAGGGGGCGATTTGTAACAATTTATATTTTTGGGGGCAAAAAACAATTTCCTGGGCGTCATAGTAAAACATTATATTAAAAATAGATATTTTATTCGTTATATCGTACAATAATTTAACAAATAACATTATACTAGTCAATAGTCTATTCAACGCAGTACGAATTTGGCGTTAGCCTTGGCCCTCGGCATCGGAATTTTGTAGTAAAGGGGGCGATACTACGTAACGGTTTCGTAGTAGGGTTCAGTTTACATTTGTCATTCGTTTGTTCATACGCTTGCTCGTTACACCCGGTAAGTACGTGTTTTTAACATTTTATTGAAGAAATGTTTACGTAAACTTTATAAGGGAATTTATGTACAATACGTAATGTAATTATATATCGCGAAATTTTCGTTTTCTGTTCAGTATCTAACTCGTAATTATTCGAACGATAAGTACAGTGGTCATGTCGTTTATTGTCCAAATTGTGTTAGTTTAGATATTAAAAAAAAATGTGATGAAATTATACATTATTATTATGCGTTTTCTATTAATTTGTTTATTGTTAGATAAACATTTGATAGACGTTTCGGTAAAATTAGTTTCTTACCATTACAGATTTTCATTTTAGTTTTTGTTTTCACAAATACACATTCGATAGTAATGTCCAAAACATATAGATTTTTATAATCGCTATAAAAATAAAAATTATAGAAGTGCTTAAAGATTCTTTAGCGTTCCAGCCGCCATTGCTTAAACTCGTTTGGATGGTGGAGTAATATACTGGACAGCGGAGACGTACAGTACATAACGTGTCACGTGACACTACTTGAAAACTTCGCTTGCCACAACTATGTGACGTCTCTGTGACAATAAATAATTATAGATTTGTCGTCTAAATTTATCAATACAAAGAGAAATGGCTTATATTTGTCTTAACCGTTTTATTTTATATAGTATGCTGTCAAAACGTTTGAGACCACCCACTAAAGTTTTTGCATTTGGTCAGAATTAATAAAAGACGAAGTTTCATCTCGATAGAATGACATTAACCCTTGCCGACTTGAACGCTTAACACGAACACGAAGATGAGTGACGTGGAGGATATTAATCAATAGTAAAAAAAAATAAATAACAGAGAAATATAAAAGTTTTCGATATAGTAGTTGCTTCTAACATTCAATTACAAGACTAGAATATGCTGTGCATAATTTCTCTTCGATGTTTCTCGGTATATCTTTCGATAATCTTGCGCACGAGTCAATGAAAAATCCCTTTGTTCTTCATTTACAGTCAATAATCCGTAAAACTTTTGCAATAATTTATATAATACAAAGACTTTTCTGTTCGGATATAAAATGTTTCTTTCGAAACATTAGTTGTAAAATGAATTAGAGCAGTTTTTCTTAAAGTTTTTATGTTCAGGGACCGGTACATCGACAAGTTAGTTAACTAAGAAAAACTAACGTGTATGGTCTTGTTTTTGAATAACCGGTTGCTCTATAATAAATATGAAAAAAAGAGGTCCACTTATTCGCTTCTCTGAAAAGGAGTGTTAAAAGTGAAGCAGCCCTTTACGTCCTCCAGAAAACCATAAATATATATGATTTAAACTAAACAATTGAAAACATGATATTTTACAAATCAGTTAATTTATGTTAAATTTATATTGTGTGCTTTATACGAAATATTAAATTTTGCGTTTTTTTTTTTTTAACCGGGACACCAACGTAATCATGCTCTGTGCAATTGAATATTTTTGAAAAAGTGATTTACAGCTATTCTAATATTTATATTGTTATTATCATCACCCCGTCTCGATTATATTATATATTTGTATTGTATGCTTTATAAGAAGTATTAAATTTTGGGTATTTCGTAGCCGGGACACCAACGTAATCATGCTGTGTGCAATTGAATATTTTTGACAAAGTGATTTACAGCTATTCTAATATTTATATTGAAGTTTTATTCAAGAATTTAATATTAAATAATAGAAAATTAATTTGTTCATTTTTTAGAAAATTGAATTGGAGATAATAAAGTAACCTCAGGTAATTAACAAATTTTAAATAAATAAAAAAATATATTAATTTAAATATAAGAATTTCTGTTGGAATAATTTAATATAACGTTAAAAATGCATGATTTATAAATTGAAAATTTATTATCTGTATCTAAAATTTACATAAAAATACCCAACAGAATTTTTTATTGCTACTGTTTAATTTTTTTGTAATCAAATGTGGATATCGAATAGCTCTTACATTTAGACGAAAATTCTTCTTAACTTTTCATATTTCTATCGTCATTAACATGAAGAAATAAAACATTAATACTGTAAGATTGTAATTATATTTCTTTCTCGAACATCTCTGCGATAAAAAATGAAATCGCGCACGAAATTATTATTAAAATGCTGACAATTATAAACGTTCTTGATGATGATATATTTGAAAATACTAAATTTTAAATTACAAACAACTCAACTAATGACAATATACTTTCCTGAAAAAAATTACATTAATAAGCACTTTAAATTTAAATTTTGTTTCCTGTAATCCCAATAAATTCGTTTTACCATTCACGTACACACATATTTTCGAAAATTTTACAGCGATACACTAAGAAATAATCATATTCCAATTTAACTTTACATTATATTTTCGTTTACATTTCGCTTTTATCTAGGAAAACTTATGATTTCAAAAATATAAATCAACCGAAAAGTAAATATTATTCATAAGGTTTCTGTCACCGGTTAGAATTTTGTCTTCAAATTTCCTGGCATCTGTTCCTTCGTCGCTCACAAAGTAACTCAGTTCAGGTGAAAACTCGATATCGGGTTGGACATTTTCAGCGTGGAAAAAGTAAGCAAAAAAACGAATAGACGAATATTTTTCTAAATACAAACTTCGTTTCCAAATTTGCTACTCCCCGTGGATTGCAAACGGTTTCAAACGAAAAATATACGTTATTCAAATTGTTAATATACGCGTGTACGTACATTGGAAAACTTTTGCCAAGCTTCACCGGAAATCGAAGAACCGTGACAAAACAATCTTCCCTCACAACTACTTCGCTGCTAAAATATATGTAATTTTCCATCTTTCTGTTTGCGACCATAAAAGGAACTCCACGATTTACGTACGAGAACAAGTTACAATAATTTATTCCGCTTCTGGTTTTTGTTTCTCGACTGAAGTAACTGGGATAAAAGGAATAAACACCAGTCTTATAAGCATGCCAGATATGACTCTTTTCTTCTTCGCTTAACAAGTTCATTGTATAAACAAAAGTTTGCAATTCTTCTTCATTCATGGCAAGAAATCTGACTTTTCCAATAAATGGCTTCATAACATTTCTTATTTCATTCCTTTTCGATTCTTCATTCAACGAATGGAAGCGATATTCACCCATTATTTTTTTAACTTCTTCTATGCTCCACTGATACACGGCTTGGAATAAATGCAATTCACTGACAGATTCATATATCGCTCGAGATAACAGTCTATCAATTGTTGCAATTTTACAGCACATAAAGTCGTCTGTTGCAAATAGTTTTCCTCCGTGTTTGTTGAAACCTACCCAGCAATAATAAGTTATGACCAGATCACCGATCTCACGTGCAAAGTCATGAATTGAACAGACGGTATCCAGTTTTATCTTCCGAATGATAAATGATTTGCATTTCTTTATTAAATTGTCTAACTCGTATCTTAAACTCAGATGATACAGATAGAAAGCTTGTTTAATAGATGTCAATCCGGGATCGTTTGTCTGTACATAACTGTTTAAAAAATATAAATTACAATATGTTACAAAGTATTGCAATTAAATGAAAGGTAAAGTATTGAGAAAAACTTACGTAACGAATTGTCTGATGGTTTCGATTGGATAAGGCATAAACAGTACTTTCGAATTTTCAACATATGTAATGAGAAGTTCCAAATTCCTGTTCAGGATTGTATTTAACTGAGCTTCTAATATAATAATTTCTTCGTTTTTTTCGTTTCGGATTCGTATCTCACTCGAAAAAATCCTAAAACATCAGAAAGGTATTTATTATTATTTTCAAACACACATGTCTGTTGTATATTACTTGTAGTATTTCCAACAATGGTGTATAAATAAATGCATTAATAATATTTTAAAAATACATATTAAAGGTTTTGTATTATTTAAATACATATTAAAGGTTTGTATTGTATCATTTTGGGTTATGATGGTTCCGCGATATTAAATTTTTATTTCCTAGGAGCTATCGTACCAGGAAACGCTGCATTTTTTGAAAGAAAAGACATCTCTATTCTATGAAGAGGAATTTATTTTGGGATACTCCTTTCAGTAGACTGAGGAGTTTAGTAGCCCAATATACAATCCTGTTAATAGAATAAAGATATCCCTGTATATTTTAAAAGAGACACTTCGTATGATAGAGCAAAGATATTATTTGATTATCAATAGGTATTAATATTTATATCAACGTGACCTTTTGTTAATGTAAAGATTTTTGTGTATGTTTATAGTTTTTGACGGATTATCGACGGTCCTTTGTTGAATAAATGTATCTTCGATACTTCTTCTATCACTTATCGACTAGAATTAAAAAATAATTAAGGTAAACAAACAAACAAACTTGTATGTACAGTTGTCGTTATAATAATATAGGCTAAATAATACAGGATTCGTGCAGAATTGTTCTGTAAATCTCCACGAACAAAAATTGATTTTCCTGTAACCTATCGTATTCTGAATCTCGGAGTATAGGTCATTGTATAATGTACTGTTATAACTGATAGTGCTAGTTCCAAACTGCGATTTCCTGGAATTTTCCATTATTTTGTTATACAAGTTTAAAGGTTTAAAGTAAAAAATCATTATGCTAACATAATATTCATCAATGAACATCGATTCTAAACAGTGAATAAACAAGTTGGTTAAGAGGGGAAAGCTGGAGATTTTTTCTTGACCCGGAAGCAACTTACGAAACTCTAATTATACAAAGAATGAACAATTACATGTTGTTTTCAATAACAGATAATAAAATCTTTAGGTCTTTTTTTCGTCAAAACTTATTTCGTATGTTCTAAATAAACGGACATCGATGCCCCGTAATTAAGTAAAAATTAAATTTTGTCCTCGCGTGTATCTGACATTCACACAAAGCATAATTACAAGTTTACATTAAAAACTGAAGAAAAAACAAGCCTTAAACTGATAAGTTATTAGTTAAAAGCCCACCTAGCGCGTCGAGTCGCATTGCTCGTAGCTATTCCATGTCGGGTTTCGTCATGTAGTGTCTTGTCGCTTACAAGGGAAAGGAGTGTATAACGTAACACTATCGTACCTATATATTCATTCTGAACATGATTTCTATCGCTTTGTAGACCGATAAATAATAAATCGGTCGAATAAGTGAATTTCTCTGTAATGTTATTTGGTTCTTTCACGTGAAACTTGTAATTATAGAACAATAACGTTTATAAAGTTCTGTTATAACACGTTTTCTATCTATTGTTTTAAAACATTTCGATCTTAATATGAATAATTACCAACAAAATATATTATTAAAAACATTGGCATAAAATTAATTTTAATCAAATTTATGTACAAAATGTAATTCATTTTCTTTTATTCATTCAACTGCGTTTAAGAAATAAATAGCACTTTTACATTTAAGAACTCAACGTTTCACCTATTAATGGAACTGAGGGATCCGCGATTTACATGTCGACAAATACTGAAATACCGGAAACTAGTTTAAATATTCTAGAAAATTTATATATAAAAATTCAGTAAGAGTATGTTCATTTGACGCGAACATATGTGATGAAATAAGTACAAATAACAAAAAGAAAATCAACTTATCATTTATCACGTTATTTTTTAAGCTCTCGATAACAGCACAGCATCGCTTTCTTTCAATTTTTTTTTTTATGAAAGAGGCACATACGATAGTTAATGGCAAAAATTAAAATAACACGTAAAATTATTCCGCGCCCACACACATGGATACGTTATAAACAGAAAACAATACAAGTACTTACCGACTCTGCATCACTGGATCCGTCATTTCTTCGGCTCGTTTCCGCACTGAACTCTCGCGGTTGACTGGGAAGAACGGAGGAAACACACTCTTAGAAATGGAAAGAAATTATACGGTAATTGGCTGCAGATGCCACATGACTTTGACGTCACCGCCTTTTTGCAGGAGCACTTAATTTTTTAATTGCATTACTTGTATATTCTGTATATCCGACAGTAAAACTGGCTTTATACGTGTATTTATTGTGATCTCACATATATAAGTACCTAAGAAATTAGCATATAACTACGTGGACCATTACGTGCTTACGAGTAACAGCATGACGTTGAAGTCACTTCACAATCAGCTAACACCATTATAATTTACAACGTAGACAACGTGACCTGTAGTGTGGTTTGGAGCGTTAGTTTCATGTTAACTCGGTTGTTGTTTCAAGTTCCGTTGGAGTAAATTTTTTTTCCGTTGGAAATTATATTATTCCTTTCAAAGTTCATAGTTTTACAATATTCATATTAATTAAGAATCTGTTTGCTATGGTGTTTTATGTGAGAATTCAAACTGTATTTTTAAGCAAACTTTTGTAAACAATAATCGGAGTTATATGGTTTCTCTCCCGTATGAATTTGAAGATGCTCTATTACATTGATCTTTTGTGTAAATCTTAATAATCAGATATTCCTCCAATTAATCTATCTCGTTAATTAATTTATAAATAGCAAAATACTTTATAAACATTTTTGATTAGCACAAAAATATAATCGTGTTTTTACTTTATTTAAAAATAATGTGGTGTAATGCTGATCCAAAATATTATACATCTAGAAACATGATATACGTCTAAACATTTTGCTTGTAATTTTAATTAATGCAGCTTTTAACATCTATTGTATACGATTTCCCGCAACACTCTCAGGAGACACATTCCATCTGTCAATTGGGTTTGTTTTAAGAAGTTGTTGTTAATTTAGCTTTACATTATGCGAATAGAAAATTCGACATAAACGTAGCCAATCACCTCGATGATCCATTCTCACTTCTAAAAACATGTCATGCCGGATGCACCACCCACATGTAGAAGCAGACCCATACTATAAGCCAATGTAGAAGACACCTGTTTAAGCTTATAAATAATCATTATTTCTAGTCAAGCAATTAAAACCTTTGATAAGTAGAATTATTTTAAATATTCTAGAGATTGTTAATTACTATAAGTTATGTATAAAAGGTACACTGATCGACGATCGGTTCTTTTCGGTTGTGGATTCGCGCCACGCCAGGACGAGCTGGCCACGTGAAGTTCTCCTGGTTTTCTCCACATCTGTAAGGCTGAACTGGGGCTAGTTAATGTTGTTTTAATATGATTTTTAAGAAAATAACGAACACTGTTTGATAACAGTTATTTTAAAACACTTTTCAAATTTCTGTCGGCTGTTCTTAGTCTGTAGAAAATATTATCTGCAAAACTTCGATAAGATTTTCACACATTAAGTCAGGTCAAGGCAACACCCATTTTGTGGTAGTTTTTTGGTTTCCAGAAACTAACCCCGATTGCTTGACAGAAGACCAATCAGAGAAGAAATCTGTATATTCGTTGCTATTCGATTTATTCAATAAACTGAAATCATTTGCCAAACAAAACAAATGTAAAAAGTCAATACTTATTCAATTTTACTGGTTTTGAAAGGTCAACTAATTCTAAAATTAGCAGATATTTAGGCTACAGTTGCAATGTTGTCGGTTATCTGTGGGTCAATCATATGTGAACTATTTTAATTGAAAATTCGAGGAAAGAATGATCAAAGTTCACTTATATGCGTTTATAAACTGAACGTGCCATTTTGTAGAGTAAATGATATGGTGAAGTTAATTTACTGAAAAAACAATCATAATTTTCTCCGGAGCCATGTAAAGAAAACGCGGTTGTTGGAAAAACGGTTATAGTCCACTACATTTGCAACGATGACGATGAAGAGTCAGTCACACGACTGCCAGTAGCCAGTAAGAGTTTAGCTTGATTTTTCTAACATGGTACTGATTTGTGAGAAGTCACAGTTATATGCAACTGTTCGTCTAATACATGTTACAATCGCCACTGAACTTGTTTCGTGTTGTTCCATTTTTTCGCACGGGCTCGAACTCGGAGGCATCCTGCCCGACACATCGAAAGTCGCATGCTTATTTTAGTAGCGGCATGATCCCGCCACGTTGTGTTACCGTCGTAGGACTCTCGTGGCATTTTGTAGAGACGGCGAGGCCGTTCGCCATTCCACCACGTCCCGATAGTAACACCGTCACCTGAAAATGAAGCTCTAACCCGAATATTATGAAACTGAAAGTTCAATTATGTGGATTTATATTCTAATTTTCTCTTTACAAACTTTTAGTTTCTCCTTAAATGATTTTTAAATATTTCGTATAAATTTGATATACTAAACGTATTTTTAAACTATACGTTTATAGTTAATCGTCATTAACTCCGACCTTACTGGAGATACATCCGATTACTATTATCTCCCGTTATGAATTATAGTGTATCCATAAAATATACAAAAAAAATTTGTAAAGGCTGCTAAATGAATATACAGTATTAAATTTCAAAACGAATAAAGTCACTTGTTGGCATACGTTTTATAAACCAAATTCAGCAAATTAGGTATGAAAGTAAACTTTAAATGCACAGAAAAATTAAAATATTTGAATCAATCACTAGTTGATACGATTATTATTGTAAATGTTGTAACTTACACCGGTAAATGTCGACATTCAGCATGCATTGATGGTGAATGTTGAACAAAAATATTTTTATTACGTTAAGACAAAAATGCAACTTTTTAATATGTCAAAATAGGAGAAAGCTTAAGTAACGGCATATGTAAATAAACTGTTGAACCTAAAATGAACAGTACACTCTAAATCACGGGTTCCCAACCTATGGGTCGCGACCCAGAAGAGGGTCGCGACGGGCTTTCTGTGGAGTCGCCAACTTATACAGTTAACTAAAACAAAAATGTTTACTATAATGCAATTTTAATTTTTAATGGTGTCTTGAAGTTTGAATAATTTAATATATAGTCGATCCCCGTATAACACGGGTTCCTCTAGTTCGGATTCCTATATGACGGCGAAAAAATTGCGACGGTATCCGTACAAACATGGTAAAAGAAACTCCTATAATTCGGTAAAACGTCATCGGGCAGCCGAACTACTTTCCGCCGTCCAGCGCCACGCTACGGAGAGTTTAGGTGGGTAAATTGAGTTTACTATCGTCTGTACAGTATTATATATAAATTATATATAAATTAGGTACTGTATATATAATTATATATTAACTTAATTTATTATAACTTTATTATAATTATATATATACTTTCCGCCGTCCAGCGCCGCCA
>NW_019384487.1:689129-697583 GCF_000671375.1 Centruroides sculpturatus
TAGGTACGCTATTCCGTCACAGTTGGTTGAATCATGTGTTGAGAGTTTGAGAGGAATAAATTAAATGTTGAAAATGACATGAAGTTGGCATTAACAAAAACTCACCCGCGAATTTTAAGGCTGGTTAATAACATACAATTTCAACAGTCGCATTAAATTATTAGACATAATTTAAAATAAAATTATACTAAAACTAATTTCGTTGTTTTTTTAATTACCTTATTAAAAATGCCTTTTTCAATAGTATCGGGGTCGCGGGTCACTTGGCTTTTATAAAAAGGGTTCGCCACCCGAAAAAGGTTGGGAACCGTTGCTCTAAATCATTAAAGAAAATAATACAATAATAAACTTACACATAAATTATGTGATTGACGTTGTACAATCTTATTTATTGCAATAACTTAAACTGTTATGGCACTTTGAGTCCCTTGCTTTTACAACTGCATTTATTCGTGAAACACTTCATTTTGCAATGACAGCGTGTACTGTATAGCCTTACCCTCTACTTTTCGATTTAGCTGTAGTGCTTCTCTCAGCGATATTTCTTGAGAAGAAATCTCATCTATAAAAAGTAACTTTTCTTTACAAATTACGAACTGATTACGTTACATTACATTTTTTACATTTAGTGGAGCACTCCCTCTAACCTGTAGCATTAAGTGCTACTGGCTTGAGGTACTCCTCTTTTTATTAACCCTGCTTCGCATATGCTTTGCAGGTAGTTATGATTACATAATTGCGGTCGTAGCTGCAATACATTAATACCCGGCAATTAACTGATTACGTTATTACGTGATTACGAACTAATCTGTTAATAGTGTATTTTATTTGGATATCGCCGACGCCTTACCGACGACCTCTCTCATCCTCCGCCACTCGACCTGACTAAACGATCCCCACCTCACGGGATTAAAAAAACAAAAACTACATCCAGTGACAAAGTGAACGATTTTCACCAAACCGTTGCTGGGGAAAAGAGGTACGACCTTGTCCTACCTCCGACTACCCACAAAGAATTTGGCGACAGACTGTCGCCTCTCTGTCGATATCGGCTTTTCGGGTGTCGTTTCGACCTCCACCAAAGCTTATCTGTGCTTGTCAACATACACCAGCGATTGTTCGAATGTATAATAATATAACCAAATATTCGGTCTTTCACCGACGTATTTTGTATGTGTTGACATTCTCTAATTTCGGTCTTTCACAGAACAACTATATTCAACGAGAACGGAGAATCTGTCTTCGTATCACAAACATCCTTGATACAAAATGGAGGATTGCGGAAAAACTTCATAATTGTGTGTCCTAATGAAATGAAGTTTATTCTGACATTATCTCTGACATTGAAAATGCTGAATGAATTTGCAGGGTTTGTACGAATCTATTATATAGACGTTTCTTAGTGTTTAATGTATAAATCTAACTTGCAACAATACGACTAACCCGTATAAAGGAAAATATTATTTTTTTTAAAAGAAGATCGGTGCAATTATTTTAAATGGTTTGCATGGGTTAATGATTGGAATAAAACCGAAAAGTAGTGGTCAAAACAAATTTATTAAATCGAAATAATGCAATTATTCGTAAAATCCATTTATTATTTAACTAGCTTACCCGTCGCGCATTGCTGCGATCTCAGAAGAATGGAAATTCAAGCAAACTCGTTATGATAAAATTCAATTTACATTTTATCATTTTTATTGAAATTTATTATTATTATTCATTTTCATCCGGAAAACATTTCAAAGTGTCGTTTCAATTCTATTTATTTATTGTAGTGCTCGTGGATACACGATATTTTTTGTTTTTCCCTCTGGTGCGTACACGAATAAATCAAACGGTTTTCCAACGCGTGAGCTGGCCACATACAGTTGTCCATGCGAGAAGCACGGATTCTCCAAATTTAGCCCACACACTCGCAGCGATTGTCAGAAGTGCGATATTCCCCATTTTTATATATATTTTTAAATCCTTTATAATTTTAATTATTTAATTGCTCCTTCCTCTCTTCCTTGGCATGTTGTGAAATTTCTGATAGTTGGATAATAAACCGTTTTATTGTAATTTGTCTTTTTAAATTATTTTGAGTCGATATTAAAATTTGGAAAAGGGGGATATCTAGATCGGTAAAATACGCGAATTTTTTCCTACAACTTCGGTTGTTGTTCGGGGTACAGTTAAGGTTTTAACGAAGTTCGAGCGAATACATAATTAGCAAAAAAAGTTGAAATAAAGTGATTAAACAAAACTTATTACAAATGTCGTAAATAACAAATGCATATATAGAGATATTTTTTGGAGGGGAAAATGGTCTTCACAATTTGAAATCGATCGAACACACTGTGTGCGAATGCTTGTGTGTTGTATCGTAGGGTAAATGCCAGAAAACTTCGCGTGAGTGTATTAAAAAACTTCCCAAAGCTTCGTGGCAATCGGATAAACGGTGTGGTAATGCATGAAGGACAGACAGACACACACACAGACATACATTCATTTTTATATATATAGATAACGAAACAGTTTCATTGTTGGCAAAGTTTCCGTTGGTTCGAAAAGAACTATTTCCACACAGACGATTTCAAACGGTGTGAAGAATGTACTATTTACAAGTTATTGAAGTGCTCCATCTTTCTCACAATAGAAGAATCTGACTTGTTGCGTGCACTTTTCGAGTGGATCGAGCAGAAATTTTGTAAACTGATAAAAACAAACGACGACATTTCTAAGGGCGAAATAATAAGACCGTTCATACAGTTGATTAGATTCTCCATGTTGGAACCACGGTTAATAGGACAGCTTTTGAACTTGATTAGCAATGTTTGCATTTCGACAAATGAAGTTAAATCCATAAGAAAATATAAAACTGAAAAAAATCTCGCTGTATCTGCTTACGCTAAACGACCAATAATATCTGCTTACGCTAAACGAAGAAGAACTTCTGAATATTCTTCGTTAACTGCCGTAAATTTCATGACTGATGAAGAGTTGAAACGAAATACAAGAATGAAACTAACTTTTCGGTTTATGGCTGATTTCTGGATTTCCAAAAGTTGTGTGGTGAATGCGATTGTTCTGCTAATTAGCCATCGAAACCACGAAGGAATAGAGGTTTTCGTCAGTGTGAAGTCGACGTATTCTCAAGATTTCGTCTACGAAAGAGAGATCTGTGGTATGGACAAAATTGTAACTTTTCGAAAAATGAAATATTCGCGGAAGCGCAACTTTAACATATTTTTAGTCAAGGTTCCGAAGGAAGAAATAAAATCGACCTTCATTGAGGTATTAAAAAGTACTCCCGAATATATTCCGATATACGAAATCCCAGATAAAACTATGAGACTTATAGGAGAGAAAACAATATTCAATTGTAAAATTTCTGTTATTTTTTAAACTTTGTAAAAGTGCTTATTATCGGTTACTTTATTTACATTTAACACGATGTATGTTTTCGTTTCCGCTCGAGAAAGTAAGTAATTGAACTGTGACATCTGTGGTTTTAACAGAATACGAAAATTAATATTGAGTGTTTAAATAATTATACAATGTAAATATTTATTATAGGCCCTACGTGAAGTAAATTTTGTAAACGAGACAATTTTCGTGAAATTATTGAATGACAATAAATTTTAGAAACTTCCGTTTTTTCGTCTTTTTTAGCGCATTTTTTTTAGATAACATCAAATAGATATTACATATTTATTTTATACAAGCGTACTACAAATGACATATTATCTGAAAGAAATATAAAATAATAATACATTTTATTATTATTTTACTACAATAAATTATAACATTGTAGCTATATGATACTTGAAATGAACAACTTAAAACATTTAAAAAAAATATCCATTTTTATTTATTAAAATCACTGCCCAAGTTCAATTATGTCATTTTTTAAGATATGCATACGTAATAATTACGTAAAGAAAATTGATTAAATGTTATTCAAATATTAATCTTTGTAGCGGTAACATTTATGAGACTACAAAATGGTCATCTCATAAATGTTTAGGTCTTCTTATTGCTCCCATAACAATTCCATAGTTATTCTCATATAATTTGACGTATTTCACTTACAAAACCGAATTTGAAGGACAGAGTTCGAGAGATTAAGGTGTCATCACGCTGCTCTCGGATCATGGAAACGAATCTCACGCAGGAGACTTTATGTACACAGGGCAAAAAGAGTAAAATTATGGTCAGGAAACACGAAAGCTAATCTGAATGAAAGATATTTCGAAATTCTTTTTCGATGTTTGGTGAGGGACAAAACTCAATATATTTAGTCTCGTTTCTCACTATTCAGTCGCTCTGTTGTTGGAGTAGTCGAGCCCGCAACGAACATGATGAAAAGAACCGTTTGTGCTCACGAGGTAAAAAGAAAAACAAAATTAATGTTTGCAGGAAAGTTAAAACGAATTTACGTGTGAAGTGCTCTTAAGTGATGCGTGTTTAATTTGTAAATATCGTTTATTAAAAACGCATGCAGATAATAAACCACGAAGCTCTCGAAATATTTAGACTTTAATATTATTTAATAAATATTCGCGTGTTGTAAGATCAGTAGTGATTCTTCGTAAGAGTTCATATGGATTTAACTTGGATTCTTCAACGTTCAGAGGGTTTCCAGAGAAGAAGAAAACGAAAAACGCAATTTATAGAATTTTGTAATTGCGTGACAATAGAAACTTGGTGTTTTAAACTCTAACGTGAGATAACATTTGTAGTTATATAAAAGAAATATTATAAAAATCTTAATGCTTGTTGATAAATCTTTGCTCGAGCAATTCCGGGCTCATCTGCTATTATAATTATTAAATATAAAGATTTATTGAGCTAAATTATGCTAATTTCCTTCTTTTTTGATCATATTAATTTTAAAGAACATTTTAATCTATATATCTACATCTATATCTATATCTATATCTATATATAAATAGACGTGTATATCCCTATATTTCACTTTTCCGCCAAAACTAGACATCGCACGAAAATGGCATTTATATGTGGTAGTAGCCCCAAGTCTCCATTCGTGCACCAGGGTGGTTGCGTCTCGATAGCTATAAGGGTGCGGGAGATATGGGGCTGAAACTGGTTGAAAGTGGTTTTCTATTTCGAATTTTATGTTCGAATTTGTTCGAATTTAATTTGAACATAAAATTCAAATATTGGTTCGATTATAGAACGATTGTAAACGTTCCAGAAACGTTGAAAATAGTTCGTTTGACTGGACGTGAACAGGAGACGTTCAGAAATAGAATCGGGACCAGGTCTCTAATTAGTCTGGAAACGGGGGACCTAATTCTTGCATTCTGTGAAAACGGGTAAGATTGGCTATAATGTAATTATCTTAATCTTCACTATCGTTACTTTTTGCCCACAAATATAAACCCAGCGAAGCGGGTCTTTGCAGCTAGTAAATCATAAAATCTGAATTAACGAGAACAAATTTGTTTTCAAACCCAAATTTTATTTGAATTTCTAATTTTCGCAAAAAATTCAATTTCTTTCATTTGCGGTAAGAGAAAATCAACTTATAAAAAAAAAAACAGAATATAAAGTAAAATTTCATCCGAAAATTGCTCACAAAGTGCTGATTGGATAATAATAAGATCTAGTTCTTAAGACTTCTTTGCAAAGAATTCTTGAAAACTTTAGTAGTGCCAATAAAAAAGTGCATAAGAAGTAGTTGAACTTTTTACTCACGAAAATTTAACGGGAATAAAAGTTTAAATGAAAAAAATTTGTCTGATCATCCAAAATTTACTTCAGAAACGACAGAAATCAGCACTTTGAAAAATTTTAACTAAAAATGATTAACTTCACGTTTTTGACTATTCGGTTGCCCCTTAATAGATATGAAAAAAGAAGTCCTCTTACTCGCTACTCTGAAAAAAGTCTTAAAAGTGAAGCATCCCTTCACCCTTTTCAGAAAACCATAAATAAATGTGATTTAAAGAACAAATCAATTGAAAACATTATTTTTTACAAATCACTTAATTTATATTAAATTTATGTTGAGTGCTTTATACGAAATATTAAATTTTGGGATTTTCTTAGTCGAGACACCAACGTAATCATGCTCTGCGCAATTGAATATTTTTGAGAAAGTGACTTACAGCTGTTCTAATATTTATATTGAAATTTTACTTAAGAATTTAATATTAAATAATAGAAAATTAATTTGTTCATTTTTTAGAAAATTGAATTGGAGATAACCTTAGGTAATTAACGAATTTTAAACTAGAGGAAAAATATTAATTTAAATATAAGGATTTCTGTTGTAATAATTCAATATAACTTCAAAAACGTATAATTTATATATTGAAAATTCATTATCTGTATCGAAAATTTACATAAAAATACACAACAGAATTTCTTATTACTACTGGTTTATATTTTGTTTAATCAAATGCTATACAGTAAGAAATAATCATATTCGAATTTAGCTTTACATTATATTCTCGTTCAGATTTCGCTTTTTTTTTAGAGAAACTTTTGATTTCAAAAATATAAATCAACAAAAAAAATAAATATTATTCATAAGGTTTCTGTCACAGGTTAGAATTTCGTCTTCAAATTTCCTGGCATCTGTTCCTTCGTCGCTCACAAAGTAACTCAGTTCAGGTGAAAACTCGATATCGGGTTGGACATTTTCAGCGTTGAAAAAGTAAGCAAAGAAACGAATTGACCAATATTTTTCTAGATACAACTTCCTTAGCAGATTCGCTACTCCGTGTGGATTGCAAACGGTGTCAAACGAAAACTATTCGTTATTCAAATTGTTAATATACGCGTGTACGTACATCGGAAAACTTTCGCCAAGGTTCACCGGAAATTGAAGAGCCGTGATGTAACAATCTTCCCTCACAACTACTTCGCAACTAAAATATATATAACCTTCCATCTTTCTGTTTGCTACCATAAAAGAAACTCCACGATTTATGTACGAGAACAAGTTACAATAATTTATTCCGCTTCTTGTTTTTGTTTCTCGACTGAAGTAACTGGGATAAAAGGAATAATTACCAGTCTTATAAGCATACCAGATATGACTCNCCGCGGTCGCCTCTCCATTGGTCTCTCCTCGTCACATGGTGACAATTCGAAACTCCAGGAAGGGCGCGGGAGAGTTCAACGTCGCGTCGGAACACGACTCCTCTCCAACCTCGTTTTCCTCGACTTTACTCTATCTATTGTTTAAAATCTTTTAACAAGACAAAAGGTTCATTGTTTAAATTCGATTTTTAAGTTCGCTCTTTCGCACTACGAAACTTGACTCATTTAAAAAGTCGTTATTGGCCTGCTTTCGGACCCCGTTTGGGTCCTCACATCTGTATCGAAAATTTACATAAAAATACACAACAGAATTTCTTATTACTACTGGTTTATATTTTGTTTAATCAAATGCTATACAGTAAGAAATAATCATATTCGAATTTAGCTTTACATTATATTCTCGTTCAGATTTCGCTTTTTTTTTAGAGAAACTTTTGATTTCAAAAATATAAATCAACAAAAAAAATAAATATTATTCATAAGGTTTCTGTCACAGGTTAGAATTTCGTCTTCAAATTTCCTGGCATCTGTTCCTTCGTCGCTCACAAAGTAACTCAGTTCAGGTGAAAACTCGATATCGGGTTGGACATTTTCAGCGTTGAAAAAGTAAGCAAAGAAACGAATTGACCAATATTTTTCTAGATACAACTTCCTTAGCAGATTCGCTACTCCGTGTGGATTGCAAACGGTGTCAAACGAAAACTATTCGTTATTCAAATTGTTAATATACGCGTGTACGTACATCGGAAAACTTTCGCCAAGGTTCACCGGAAATTGAAGAGCCGTGATGTAACAATCTTCCCTCACAACTACTTCGCAACTAAAATATATATAACCTTCCATCTTTCTGTTTGCTACCATAAAAGAAACTCCACGATTTATGTACGAGAACAAGTTACAATAATTTATTCCGCTTCTTGTTTTTGTTTCTCGACTGAAGTAACTGGGATAAAAGGAATAATTACCAGTCTTATAAGCATACCAGATATGACTCTTTTCTATTGCGCTTAACAAGTTCATTGTATAAAGACAAGATTGCAAGTCGTATTCATTCATGGCAAGAAATCTGACTTTTCCAATAAATGGCTTCATAACATTTCTTATTTCATTCCTTTTCGATTCTTCATTCATAAAATGAAAGTTGTCTGCACCCAACTTTCTTTGAACTTCTTCTATGCTCCAATGATACACGGCTTGGAGTAAACGCAATTCACTGACTGATCCATATATCGCTCGAGATAGCAGTCTATCAATTGTTGCAATTTTACAGCGCATAAAGTCGACTGTTGTAAATAGTCTTTCTCCGTGATAGTCGAAAGCTACCCAGCAATAATAAATTATGACCAGATCACCGATCTCACGTGCAAAATCGTGGATTGCGCAGACGGTATGCAG
>NW_019384487.1:702534-743501 GCF_000671375.1 Centruroides sculpturatus
TTCAAAAATATAAATCAACCGAAAAGTAAATATTATTCATAAGGTTTCTGTCACAGGTTAGAATTTCGTCTTCAAATTTCCTGGCATCTGTTCCTTCGTCGCTCACAAAGTAACTCAGTTCAGGTGAAAACTCGATATCGGGTTGGACATTTTCAGCGTTGAAAAAGTAAGCAAAGAAACGAATTGACCAATATTTTTCTAGATACAACTTCCTTAGCAGATTCGCTACTCCGTGTGGATTGCAAACGGTGTCAAACGAAAACTATTCGTTATTCAAATTGTTAATATACGCGTGTACGTACATCGGAAAACTTTCGCCAAGGTTCACCGGAAATTGAAGAGCCGTGATGTAACAATCTTCCCTCACAACTACTTCGCAACTAAAATATATATAACCTTCCATCTTTCTGTTTGCTACCATAAAAGAAACTCCACGATTTATGTACGAGAACAAGTTACAATAATTTATTCCGCTTCTTGTTTTTGTTTCTCGACTGAAGTAACTAGGATAATAGGAATAATTACCAGTCTTAAAAGCATGCCAGATAAGACTCTTTTCTACTTCGCTTAACAAGTTCATTCTAAAAACAGAAGATTGCAATTGGCGTTCATTCATGGCAAGAAATCTGACTTTTCCAATAAATGGCTTCATAACACTTCTTATTGCATTCCTTTCCGATTCTTTACTTATCGAAAGAAATCTGTATTCACCCATTATTCTTTTAACTTCTTCTATGCTCCAGTGATACACGGCTTGGAGTAAACGCAATTCACTGACAGATTCATATATCGCTCGAGATAGCAGTCTATCAATTGTTGCGATTTTACAACACTTAAAGTCGACTGTTGTAAATAGTCTTCTTCCGTGTTGGTTAAAAGCTACCCAGCAAAAATAAATTATGAACATATCACCGATCTCACGTGCAAAATCATGGATTGAACACACGGTTTGCCGTGTTATTTTCCGAATGATAAATGACCTGCATTTCAGTCTTAAGTTCTCTAACTCGTATCTTGAACTCAGATGATACAGATCGAACGCGTGTGTAATAGATGTCAATCCGGGATCGTCTGTCTGTACATAACTGTTTAAAAAATATAAATTATAATTTATTAGAAAGTATTACAATTAGATGAAATTTAAGTATCGTGAAAAACTTACGTAACGAATTGTCTGATGATCTCGATTGGATAAGGCATAAACAGTACTTTCGAATTTTCAAAATATGTAATGAGAAGTTCCAATTGCCTGTTCAGGACTGTATTTAACTGAGCTTCTGAAATAATAATTTCTTCGTTTTCATCGTTTTGGATTCGTATCACACCCGAATAAACCCTAAACAACAAAAAGGTATTTATTATTACTTTCAAACAAACATATCTGTTGTACTGTACGGTAGTTGTAGTATTTCCGACAATGGTGTATGAACAATATATGCATGACTATTTTAAAAATAGATATTAAAGTTTTTGTATTAGCTTCTTACCTTGATTATCGCGAAACCATCAAAATCCAAGTTTTATTTTTTAGGAGCTATCGTACCAGAAAACGCTGCATTTTTAAAAGAAAAGACATCTCTATTCTATGAATAGGGAAGTATTTCGGGATGTATCCTTCAGTAGACTAAAGAGGGGAGTAGTATGATAGATAATCCTGTTAATAGAATAAAGATATTTTTGCATATTTTAAAGGAGACAATTTGTATGATAGATCAGAGATAGTACTTGATTATCAATAGATATTAATACTAATATGAATGTGACCTTTTTTAATGTAAAGATTTTTGTGTATGTGTATGGTTTCTGACCGAGTACCAACGGTCNTAGATCAGAGATAGTACTTGATTATCAATAGATATTAATACTAATATGAAAGTGACCTTTTTTAATGTAAAGATTTTTGTGTATGTGTATGGTTTTTGACCGAGTACCAACGGTCCTTTTGTTAATTTGTCGATACGTCTTCTATCACTCCCAGACTAGAATTTTTAATAAAATTAAAAAGAAAGAAAAATTTGTCTGTACAGTTTTCATTATATAAAATGTAAATAATCCAGGATTCGTGTGGAATTGTTTTGTAATTCTTCACGAACAATAATTGATTTTTCTATAACCTGTCATATTCTGAAAATCTATGTGTATAGGTCATTGTATACTGTACTGTTATAACTGATAGTGATAGGTAGTCCAAAATTTCGATTTCCTGCAATTATCCATTTTATTATTTCCGTGCCGAATGGCATCATTTGGTTCCTCGTCGCTTACAAGGGAAAGGAGTATATAACGTAACACTGTCTTACCTATATATTCATTCTGAACATGATTTCTCACGCTTTGTACACCGGTCGTTAAAGTGAATTTCTCTGTAATGTTATTTAATGTGGAACTTCTGATCATTGAACAAATAACTGCTGTAACACGTACTAGATCTATTGTTTTAAATAAAACATTTTTATTGTGTTTGAAATGTCTATTAAATATTCCTCTTTAAAACAGGTTAAAAGAAAACACTTAACGATTTTAATGTAAGTAATTACCAACAAAATATATTGTAAAATTATTCGCATCAAATTAATCTTAATCAAATCTTTGTACAAAATGTAATTAATTAATTTATTCGTTCATCTGCCTTAATTTAAATTAAACAAATAAATAGCACTTTTACATTTTAGAACTTAACGTCCCACCTAGTAGTTAATGGAACTGAGGGATCCGCGATTTACATGTTGAGAAACACTGAACTACCCGAATTAAATCTTGTAGAAAAAAATGAGTATTAATCATCTGTATATTAAAAAGTGAACACAGCGTATTAACTCAAACTTTAAAGACCGAAAATAATTTTACCAAGAGAAGGGAAATTTGAAGCTACTTAAACTCTTTGAATCCTAAAAGTGGAAGAGTCTATTTGTCCAGTTCGAACATTGTAAACAGACGGTTATTTACACAAGGAAATAAGCTTTTTGTGAAACTTTGCTTAGTCATTGTCTCCGGTAAGACAATTGAAACTTTCTTAAGTAAATACTTTTAGTTTAAATACTGTATTTAGGAAAATTTATATATAAAAATTCAGTAAGAGAATGTTCATTTGATCCGAACAAATGTGATGAAATAAGTACAAATAACAGACAGAAAATCAACGGTTAATGTCCAGAGTCGTAAACTGTCATGGCGGGTCTTCCTGTTTTAGCCTCGAAACCGGACCGCTTCGGAGACGACGTGTCACTTGACGACGCGAGGGAATGGCGGCGGCTGTCATTACGGCTCACCGCTGATTCCAGCAAACAAAAGGAAACAGTGGAGACGCACGTTCTAACCTAACCTAACCTATTCTAATAATATAATTGGTAATAATTATGATAACTTATTAGAATAGGTTAGGTTAGGTTAGAACGTGTGTCTCCACTGTTTCCTTTTCTTTTTGCGGAATTAGAGATGAGTCGCATGAGTCTACGTATACGGACGTTAACCCGCGCGTCGGTTTTCCCTGTTTATCGCGGCGCAGCAGCCGCCGCCATTCGATCGCGTCTTCACGTGACACGTCGTCTCCAAAGCGGTCCGGTTTCGAGGCTAAAACAAGAAGAGACGCCATGACAGTTTACGACTCTGGACATTAACCAAATCAACTTATATTATTTATCACATTATTTTTTAAGCTCTCGAAAGCAGCACAGCATCGCTTTCTTTCTTAAATTTTTTATAAAATAGACACATACGATTGTCAATTGCAAAACAGGTAAAATGATTTTGCGCCCACACATATAGAAGCGCTATACACACAAAAGAATGCAACTACTTACCGACTCTGCACCTCTCGATCCGCCATTTCTTCGGCTCCTTTCCGCACTGAACTCTCGAGTGTGACGTCGAAGAACGGAGACAATACGCGTTTAGCAGTAGAAAGAAATTATACGGTAATTGGTTGCAGATGCAACATGACTTTGACGTCACCGCCTGTCCGCAGAAGAACTTAATTTTTTAATTGCGTTACTTGTATATTCTGTATATCCGACATTAAAACTGGCTTTATACGTGTATTTATTATGATCTCACATATACGTATCTACGAAATTAGCATATAACTAATTGGACCATTACGTGCTTACGAGTAACAGCATGACGTTGAAGTCACTTCACAATCAATTAAAGCTTTTATAATTTACGTTATGGACATTGTGGCCTGTAAAGTGGTCTGGGAGTGTTAGTTTCGTATTGATACGGTTGTTGTTTCGAGTCCCGTTGGAGTAAATGTGGTTTTCTTTTTACAATATAATTTTTTAATTTTTTATATTGTCAGATAGAAAAATTGTAAATCGTAGAAAATGAATAAAAACAGCAAGGTTGCTTTCAAATGTCAAACTTTTACAATATTTATACAGTATTAATATATTCACACGACCGTCGTAGCGACTTTTCTTCCTCATGTAAAGGTTTCCGCTAAAGCTCGAAAGTCGTTAATGTGTATATTACCTAGCTAATCTGCAGATTAACTAGGGTGATCCGTTAAAGTTGCTAAAATTGTTTTATTTCTCAAATTACCTAGGTAATGTGCAGANAAGGATATCCACGATTTATGTACGAGAACAAGTTCCAATAATTTATTCTGCTTCTGGTTTTTGTTTCTCGACTGAAGTAACTGGGATACAAGGAATAATAATTATACTTAAAAGCATGCCAGATGTGACTCTTTTCTACTTCGCTTAACAAGTTCATTTTAAAAACACAAGATTGCAATTCTTCTTCATTCATGGCAAGAAATCTAACTTTTCCAATAATTGGCTTCATAACATTTCTTATTAAGTTTCTTTTCGATTCTTCATTCATCGAATGGAAGTTGTCTGCGCCCTGTTTTCTTTTAGCTTCTTCTATGCTCCACTGATACACGGCGTGTAGTAAAAGCAATTCACTGACAGATTCATATAACGCTCGAGATAGCAGTCTATCAATTGTTGCAATTTTACAGCACTTAAAGTCGACTGTTGTAAATAGTTTTCCTCTGTGTTTGTCGAAAGCTCGCCAGCAATAATAAGTTATGAGCAGATCACCGATCTCACGTGCAAAATCGTGAATTGAACAGACGGTTTGCCGTGTTATTTTCCGAATGATAAATGACCTGCATTTCAGTCTTAAGTTCTCTAACTCGTATCTTGAACTCAGATGATACAGATCGAACGCGTGTGTAATAGATGTCAATCCGGGATCGTCTGTCTGTACATAACTGTTTAAAAAATATAAATTATAACGTATTACAAAGTATTGCAATTAAATGAAAGGTAAGTAACGTGAAAAACTTACGTAACGAATTGTCTGATGATCTCTATTGGATAAGGCATAAACAGTACTTTAAAATTTTCAAAATCTGTAATATGATGTTCCAATTGCCTGTTCAGGACTTTGTTTAACTGAGCTTCTGATATAATAATTTCTTCGATTTTTTCGTTTTGGATTCGTATCTCACCCGAAGAAACCCTGAACAACAAAAAGGTATTTATTATTACTTTCAAACAAATGTGAAATCCGCGATTTTTACGCCGAGGTCGGAAAAATCTTTGTAAACAACTCCGAGGAAAAACCCACTCTTGGTGAGAAATATATCGGAGGTTACCGATTGTTTTCACATTAAGGTGGAAAAGTTGACACTTAATTGATCGTAATGCACCGTAAGTGTAAACAGAAGTCGATCACGTGACTCATTTCCTACGAATAACGTATAAAAGCTCGAGTCCCCGAAAGCTCCAGGCGACCCTCGGAAGTCATACTTGGTAGATGTGTAATATACTAGTCTCCATACTCCGGACCGAAAGGACATATGACCAACCGCAGCCATTTGAACTTCCATCGCCATTAATGAACCTATTCAACGAACGCATATTAGACATATCCGCAGAGAGGTATTTGTACTTTTAGAGCTTTGTGAACTCTCTCTCAGACTAGCGGGAAAGCTATTAGAGCGTCCCTTTTGTATAGTGAACTTATTTAATCGCATTTAACCTATGTATCCTAGCTTAGTTATATAAATAAATGCTTGTTTAGTTTTTAAACCTGTCTCCGAAGGACACCTGCCGACTTACAGACGCACTCCCCACTCAAATTTTTGCTCTCCTAGCCATCCGACAAACCGAGAACGGGTTTTATCAACCTGTTGCAGAGTAAGTGGTCATTTGGGATGAGCCCAGTGGCCCACTGCTAATCCCACACAAACATGTCTGTTGTACGTTAGTTATAGGATTTCCGACAATGGTGTATCAATAAAAACTGTACATGACCAATATTTTAAAAATAGTTATTAAAGTTTTTGTATTAGCTTATCCTCTTGGGTTTTGATGGTTCTGCGATAATCATGTTTTATTTCCTAACAGCTATCGTACCAGCAAACGCTGCATTTTTTAAAAGAAAAGAAATCTCTATTGTATTAACAGGGAAGTATTTATATTTTGGGATACGCCTTTCAGTAGAGTGAGGAGGAACGTAGCCTGAAATACAATCTTGTTAACAGAATAAAGATATCCCTGCATATTTTAAAGGAGACACTTCGTATAATAGATTATAGATATTATTTGATAATAAGTATTAATACTAATATCAAAGTGACCTTTTGTTAATGTAAAGATTTTTGTGTATGTGTATAGTTTTCGACGGATTATCGACGGTCCTTTGTTAAACTTTAGATCTTTTTTTCATAAACACTTATTTCGTATGTTCTAAATAAAGGGACATCGACGTCCCGTAATTAGGTAAAAATTAAATTTTGTCCTCGTGTGTGTCACTCATTCACACAAAGCACAGTTACAGGTTTACATTACAAACTGAAGTAAAAAGAGATCTGATAACTAGCGCGTCGAGTCACATTGCTCGAGGCTATTCCATGTCTGGTGTCATCATGTGGTGTTTCGTCCCTTACAAGGGAAAGGAGTGTATAACCTAACACTCATACCTATATATTCATCCTGAACATGATTTCTCATGCTTTGTAGACCGATAAATAATAAACCGGTCGAATAAGTGAATTTCTCTGTAATGTTATTTGGTTCTTTTATGTGAAACTTGTAATCATTAAACAAATAACGTTTATAAAGTTCGACTATAACACGTATTAGGTCTATTGTTTTAAAAAATTTCGATCTTAATATGAATAATTACAAACAAAATATATTACTAAAAATATTGGCATCAAATTAATTTCAATCAAATCTCTGTACAAAATGTAATTGATTTTCTTTCATTCATTTAACTGCCTTAAACAAATAAATACCGCTTTTAAATTTTAGAACTCAACGTTTCACCTACGAGTTGATGAAACTGAGGGATCCGCGATTTACATGTCAGAAACACTGAACTACCCGAATTAAATNACTTTACCGAGTGCCTAGTAGGTAATGTGCGGATTACCTAGATACTCTGCACATGACCTAGGTAATTTGAAAAATGCAACAATTTTCACAACTTTCACGGGATCACCCTAGTTAATCTGCAGATTAGCTAGGTAATGTACACATTAACGTCTTTCGAGCTTTATCGGTAACACATTATACTGAAATAAAAGTGAACAACAAATGGACAGTTCCTTGCTCATATCTGTATTCAAAATTGATCTAATAAGCGCTCTGTATCATTACTGCATCATTAGTAAATAGCACTCATATGCCCAGGTGGAAAGTGTTACACCATACAAACTATATAAGTAATTAATTGTTTACATCTAACAACTCGGGTAGTTTCATTTCTAAATAGTACTTTCTTAACTCTAATAATTTCTTATTATCAAACTCGCTTTTTCTAAGGACATAATTCCCACGTAGTTTTAGACGTACTGATAATGTTCATAAAATGAGTCATGAACTGGGCCGTCACAACTTATTCAATATGGATCAAATATTAATTAATGTACTCCGAAGACTTCCTAAAAGCATCTTTACATTTCCAGGTTATACTGTGAAAAGTATTGTTTTTCCGTTTCTAATATTAAAGTCAAATTACTACATGTAAGGACTCGGATATTTTTCTTTTTAAACAGAATTTTCGTAAAATTAATAATTTATTATGTTTTAAACTTTTCTTTAATAATTCCGGGTAACGCCAAGAAGCTAGTAAATATATAAATTTGAATTTTTAGGATGTAGATGCAGATACACTTGACCAAGCTCCAGAATTTATTGAGGTAAGTGTAATCCTATAAATATTAATATGAGCGGATCGCCGAGATAACTATTTCGGGGCACTCAGACAGTCGAACTACAGAAATTTTTGGTTGGAAATATGTCGGGTTCTATTCTTTTCCACCAGTCGCATCTAAAGATGGGTCTGCCTGAATGGCACTTGATGACTCTTAGGATGGACATTTAAGAAAAAATTCCTTTACAGAACTTCTAACAATTGAATTTATTACGATCAGAATTCTGTTATTATTGCTAATTTATGCATGAACGTTGCAGGATATTGTTGAAGGAAATAAAGGAAAAAATGGAAAATAACGAAATAAGAATTGACGAAGAGTTATTCTTTTACATTTTAATATAGAAATTACTACAAAAAATTTGAACGACTTTTATAATCATGCATTTTTTAATACGAGTATTAAAGGATAAAAATTAATGCAAAAACTGTTGATTATGAAATCACTGTCTTCTATACCAATATACAAAATGGTGGAGAAGTTAGTTAACTAAGAAAAATTAACATGTAGTGTCTTCTATAAGTAATAGATATGTATATATCCATGGTGCGGTTTACTTTATATTACTTTTAAAAAATCAATTTTTCAAATTATGTACAATTAACCCATAATTATGTACAATTTATTTGGGTACAATTTTGGGTACAATTTGGGTACAATTATGTACCCAAAATTATGTACAATTAACCCATAAAGTTTTTCATCAATTTTGAGGAAATATTTTTGAAAAATTGATTTTTTAAAAGTAATATAAAGTAAACCGCACCATGGATATATATATATCTATTACTTATAGCAGATAATTATAATAAGCGTCATGGAAAAAGAGACAAAGCTCCATAATTTAAGAAAACTTCAGTCAAGGTGCAAAATAGACATACAGTATTTCAAATGTTCCTTAAGAGAAGAATCCACACCGAATACGTTAAGCCTACCCAAGTCCATCTCAGCAAACATACAACGTAGAGATATATGGGAGATCGAGAGGCAAATAATAAAAGCTACAATAAAATTCAAAACTAAAAAACTATTCATATTAAAACGACAAATAAGAAGATTACAAGGAAATGCAGAACCAAATAAAGAATCTACCGACTGGAAATACAAAAAAAGAAAAGACCAGAAACTAAAAAAGCTATTCGGATACCCAATGCCAAGTGAAAAAAGAAAATGGGAAAGTAAGTTAATAGTTAATAAGACAAATAAAACTATACCAGCAAATATAACTAACATACTAAAACTAGGATTAGAATATAATATGCCACTAAACGATAAAGCAATTAATATAATATCCGAAATTGACAAAGCGGTAAATCAGATAAAAATAGAAAATAGAAGTAATTTAAAACATCAAATAAAAGAAGACATAAAGAAACTAAAAAGCAACAATGAAATAGGGAAGATAATGTTAAGAGATAGGGGCGGAAAAGAGTATTCAAAAAAATGCGCAACACTAAAAAAATACTTGAAGGATAATAACCTTAACATAATCAAAGCTGATAAAACTAATCAAATCATCATAGTGGATAAAGAATGGGAAAAAAAGAAAAAATCTGAAATAGTGTTAACGAATGACTTTGTTGAACTAACAGAAGAACCAAAAGAAGAAATAAAAAAATGGATGAAGAAAGAAATCACAAAATTATATAAACAAGGAAAGGTAACACCAGCTGAGAAAAAACAGATACTAAACTATAACAATATCAGAAAACCGCAACTTAAAATAAGGCTAAAAACACACAAAACAGGAGATATATGCAGGCCGTTAGTAGACTTTAAAAACACAATACTATCTAATTTAGAACTATTCATAAAGAAAAAACTTAAAATAATACCATATTCAGATTATTCAATAAAAAACACTGACGAATTAATAAGAAAACTGATGAGAATTAAAATGAAACCGACGTATAGGCTACTAAGTCTAGACATAATCTCTATGTACCCGTCAATAAAATGGGAATTAATTGAAAAAAGCCTACGCAACCTAGAAATACATAACTGGCTACTGGAGTTAATAAAATACAGCTTTAAAAACAATTATTTCCATATAGATGAAAAAATATATAGACAAAAAAATGGTATTAGCATGGGGACAATAATCGGACCAAAACTGGCAGAAATATGCATGAAAGAAATAGATAAAAAACTGGCAAAACTAAACGGAATAATATTTATGGCTAGATATGTGGACGATATCATAGTAATATACGACAATGAAATAACTAGCGGAAATATAATATACAACTACGCAAACACGCTAAGCAATACCATTAAGTATGAATGTGAAACAGAAAATAAAAATGAAATTAACTACCTAGATATAACTTTAAACCGTGGAAAAAACTCACTCAATATAAAGCCTTACAAAAAAAGCAGTAATACAGACAAAATCCTTAACTATAAGTCGTACAGTCCTATTACAGTAAAAAGAAACATATTTATAACAGCAATAACTAAAATTTGGAACAGAACATCTAAGGCAGAAGAAAGAGAAAAACAAAAAAATGAACTAATAAATACCTTCATATTGAACGACTATCCAAGCAGATTACTTAAAAAGTGGATAAATGCATTTAAGAAAAACAGATTCAACGTTAAAAATAAGAATGAGAACACCACATATACGTCGTTCCCCTATATCAAGGGAACATTTGAAAAATACAAAAAAATTTTCAGTAAGCATGGTGTTACACTAGCAGCCAAATTAAAAAATAAAATTAAAAACAACATCAACACCAATAAGTTAAAAAATAACGAAATACTAAACCAAGCAGGTGTCATATACGAAATAAAATGCACATGTAAGAACCCAGCAATATACATTGGCGAAACAGGAAGACAACTCGGTACCAGAATTAAAGAACATAAAGCAGCAATTAGACTTAATTATAACCAATCACCGTGGACAAATCACTGTAAGGAATTTGGATGCACAATAAACGAAAAAAGTATAAAAATTATTCATAAAGAAAAAGATATTTATCTAAGAAAATTCAAAGAGCACTTCGAAATCATTAATAAAAACAAAACCATAAACCTAAATGATGGAATGGAGGTTGACGACGTGTGGGAGGAAATGGGAGGAGCTAAAGGGAAAGAAAACAAAAAGAGGGGGAAACGGTCTAAAAATGCCTTAGGGGACATAACATCAACACTGGGCAGATGTCGATCTAAAACTTAAAACAGGTTAGTTAACCATTGTATAACTATTGTAGTAATTTACCGTTGTAATAATTAAATTTACCAAATTTATAGAAATGTAAAACTCCTGAAGAGGGATGCAAATTACAAAAAAATATTGCACCCGAAATGCATAGAAAATAAATAAAGAATACGAATAAAAGCTTTGTCTCTGATTAAATGCGGTCCAGGCAAAAAAAACGGGGGTTATTTATGTACAATTAACCCATAAAGTTTTTCATCAATTTTGAGGAAATATTTTTGAAAAATTGATTTTTTAAAAGTAATACGTACTATCTTGTTTTTGAATATCCGGTTGCTGTATAATTGATACAAAAAAGAGGTCCACTTATTCGCTTCTCTGAAAAGGAGTGTTAAAAGTACAGCAGCCCTTTACCTCCCCTAGAAAACCATAAATATATATGATTTAAACAACAAAACAATTGAAAACATTTTACAAATCAGTTAATTTATATTAAATTTATATTGCGCGCTTTATACGAAATATTAAATTTTGGGTTTTTCTTAGCGGGGACACCAACGTAATCATGTTCTGTGCAATTGAATATTTTTGAAAAAAGTAATTTACAGCTATTCTAATATTTATATTGAAATTTTATTCATGAATTTAATATTAAATAACAGAAAATTAATTTGTTCATTTTTTAGAAAATTGAATTGGAGATAATTGAATAACCTCTGGTAATTAACATAAATTTCAAATCACAGAAATAGTACTAATTTAAATATAAAAATTTCTGTTGGAATAATTCAATATAACTTCAAAAATGTATTATTTATAAATTAAAAATTTCATTATCTGTATTTAAAATTTACATAAAAATATATATAAGAGAATTTCTTATTGCCACAAAAATTCTTCTCAAGTTTTCATATTTGTATCGTCATTAACATGAAGAAAGATAAGATTAATGCTGTAACATTGTAATTATATTTCTTTCTCGAACATCTACTTCAATAAAAAAATAAAAATCACGCACGAAATTATCATTCAAATTATGACAATTATAAACGTTCTTGACGATGATATATTTGTAAATACTAAATTTTGAATTATAAACAAATCGACTAATGACAATTTACATTTCAGAAAGAAAAATTACATTAATAAACACTTTAAATTTTGTTTTCTCTTATCCCAATACAAATCGTTATTCCATTTACACTTTGCGAAAATTTTACCGCGATACAGTAAGAAATAATCATATTCGAATTTAACTTTCCGTTACCTTTTCGTTTAGATTTCACTTTTTTCCAAGGAAACTTTTCACTTCAAAAGTATAAATCAACCAAAAAGTAAATATTATTCACAAGGTTTCTGTCACCGATTAGAAATTTGTCTTCAAATTTCCTTGCATTTGTTCCTTCGTCGCTCACAAAGTAACTCAGTTCAGGTGAAAACTCGATATCGGGTTGAACATTTTCAGCGTGGAAAAAGTAAGCAAATAAACGAATTGACCAATATTTTTCTACATACAAATTCGTTTGCAGATTTGCTACTCCCAGTGGATTGCAAACGGTTTTAAACGAAAAATAGTCGTTGTCCAAATTGTTAACATAGGCGTATACGCACATTGAAAAACTTTCGGCAAGCTTCACCGGAAATCGAAGAGCCGTGACGTAACAATCTTCTCTCACAACTACTTCGCTGCTAAAATATATGTAACCTTTCATCTCTCCGTTTGCGATCATAAAAGGATATCCACGATTTATGTACGAGAACAAGTTCCAATAATTTATTCTGCTTCTGGTTTTTGTTTCTCGACTGAAGTAACTGGGATACAAGGAATAATAATTATACTTAAAAGCATGCCAGATGTGACTCTTTTCTACTTCGCTTAACAAGTTCATTTTAAAAACACAAGATTGCAATTCTTCTTCATTCATGGCAAGAAATCTAACTTTTCCAATAATTGGCTTCATAACATTTCTTATTAAGTTTCTTTTCGATTCTTCATTCATCGAATGGAAGTTGTCTGCGCCCTGTTTTCTTTTAGCTTCTTCTATGCTCCACTGATACACGGCGTGTAGTAAAAGCAATTCACTGACAGATTCATATAACGCTCGAGATAGCAGTCTATCAATTGTTGCAATTTTACAGCACTTAAAGTCGACTGTTGTAAATAGTTTTCCTCTGTGTTTGTCGAAAGCTCGCCAGCAATAATAAGTTATGAGCAGATCACCGATCTCACGTGCAAAATCGTGAATTGAACAGACGGTATCCAGTTTTATTTCCCGAATGATAAATAATCTGCATTTCTTTCTTAAATTACCTAACTCGTATCTTAAACTCAATTTATAGAGATCGAATGCGTGTGTAATAGATGTCAATCCGGGATCGTCCGTCTGTACATAACTGTTTAAAAAATATAAATTATAACGTATTACAAAGTATTGCAATTAAATGAAAGGTAAGTAACGTGAAAAACTTACGTAACGAATTGTCTGATGATCTCTATTGGATAAGGCATAAACAGTACTTTAAAATTTTCAAAATCTGTAATATGATGTTCCAATTGCCTGTTCAGGACTTTGTTTAACTGAGCTTCTGATATAATAATTTCTTCGATTTTTTCGTTTTGGATTCGTATCTCACCCGAAGAAACCCTGAACAACAAAAAGGTATTTATTATTACTTTCAAACAAATGTGAAATCCGCGATTTTTACGCCGAGGTCCGAAAAATCTTTGTAAACAACTCCGAGGAAAAACCCACTCTTGGTGAGAAATATATCGGAGGTTACCGATTGTTTTCACATTAAGGTGGAAAAGTTGACACTTAATTGATCGTAATGCACCGTAAGTGTAAACAGAAGTCGATCACGTGACTCATTTCCTACGAATAACGTATAAAAGCTCGAGTCCCCGAAAGCTCCAGGCGACCCTCGGAAGTCATACTTGGTAGATGTGTAATATACTAGTCTCCATACTCCGGACCGAAAGGACATATGACCAACCGCAGCCATTTGAACTTCCATCGCCATTAATGAACCTATTCAACGAACGCATATTAGACATATCCGCAGAGAGGTATTTGTACTTTTAGAGCTTTGTGAACTCTCTCTCAGACTAGCGGGAAAGCTATTAGAGCGTCCCTTTTGTATAGTGAACTTATTTAATCGCATTTAACCTATGTATCCTAGCTTAGTTATATAAATAAATGCTTGTTTAGTTTTTAAACCTGTCTCCGAAGGACACCTGCCGACTTACAGACGCACTCCCCACTCAAATTTTTGCTCTCCTAGCCATCCGACAAACCGAGAACGGGTTTTATCAACCTGTTGCAGAGTAAGTGGTCATTTGGGATGAGCCCAGTGGCCCACTGCTAATCCCACACAAACATGTCTGTTGTACGTTAGTTATAGGATTTCCGACAATGGTGTATCAATAAAAACTGTACATGACCAATATTTTAAAAATAGTTATTAAAGTTTTTGTATTAGCTTATCCTCTTGGGTTTTGATGGTTCTGCGATAATCATGTTTTATTTCCTAACAGCTATCGTACCAGCAAACGCTGCATTTTTTAAAAGAAAAGAAATCTCTATTGTATTAACAGGGAAGTATTTATATTTTGGGATACGCCTTTCAGTAGAGTGAGGAGGAACGTAGCCTGAAATACAATCTTGTTAACAGAATAAAGATATCCCTGCATATTTTAAAGGAGACACTTCGTATAATAGATTATAGATATTATTTGATAATAAGTATTAATACTAATATCAAAGTGACCTTTTGTTAATGTAAAGATTTTTGTGTATGTGTATAGTTTTCGACGGATTATCGACGGTCCTTTGTTAAACTTTAGATCTTTTTTTCATAAACACTTATTTCGTATGTTCTAAATAAAGGGACATCGACGTCCCGTAATTAAGTAAAAATTAAATTTTGTCCTCGTGTGTGTCACTCATTCACACAAAGCACAGTTACAGGTTTACATTACAAACTGAAGTAAAAAGAGATCTGATAACTAGCGCGTCGAGTCACATTGCTCGAGGCTATTCCATGTCTGGTGTCATCATGTGGTGTTTCGTCCCTTACAAGGGAAAGGAGTGTATAACCTAACACTCATACCTATATATTCATCCTGAACATGATTTCTCATGCTTTGTAGACCGATAAATAATAAACCGGTCGAATAAGTGAATTTCTCTGTAATGTTATTTGGTTCTTTTATGTGAAACTTGTAATCATTAAACAAATAACGTTTATAAAGTTCGACTATAACACGTATTAGGTCTATTGTTTTAAAAAATTTCGATCTTAATATGAATAATTACAAACAAAATATATTATTAAAAATATTGGCATCAAATTAATTTCAATCAAATCTCTGTACAAAATGTAATTGATTTTCTTTCATTCATTTAACTGCCTTAAACAAATAAATACCGCTTTTAAATTTTAGAACTCAACGTTTCACCTACGAGTTGATGAAACTGAGGGATCCGCGATTTACATGTCAGAAACACTGAACTACCCGAATTAAATCTTGTACAAAAAAATGAGTATTAATCATTTGTATATCGAAAAGTAAACAAATCTTATTAACTCAAACTTTAAAGACCGAAAATAATTTTACTAAGAGAAGGGAAATTTTAAGCTAATTAAACCCTTTGACTCTCACTTTTAGGGTTCAATTTCTCGAATCGAACATTGTAAACAGATTTTTATTTACACAAGGGAATAAGCTTTTTGTGAAGTTTTCCTTATTTATTGTCTCCAGTAAGACAATCCTTTCAATTTTTTTTTTATAAAAGAGGCGCATACGATAGTTAATGGCAAAAATTAAAATAACATGTAAAATTATTCTGCGCCCACACACGTGGAAACGTTAAAAACAGAAAACAATACAATTACTTACGGACTCGGCACCTCTCGATCCGTCATTTCTTCGGCTCGTTTCTGCTCTGAACTCCCGAGTATGACGTCGAAAAATGGAGGCAACACGCGCTTAGAAGTAAAAATGAATCATCACGGTAATTGGCTGCAGATGCCACATGACTTTGACGTCACCGCCTGTCCGTAGGAGCACTTAATTTTTTAATTGCATTAGTTGTATATTCTGTATATCCGACATTAAAACTGACTTTATACGTGTATTTATTGTGATCTCACACATATAAGTATCTAAGAAATTAGCATATAACTACGTGGACCATCACGTGCTTACGAATAACAGCATGACGTTGAAGTCACTTCACAATCAGTTAACACCTATATAATTTACATTGTTGACCATGTGGCCAGTAGTGTGGTTTGGAGCGTTAGTTTCATGTTGACAGGGTTGTTGTTTCGAGTTCCGTTGGAATAAAATTCTTTTTTTACACTATAATTTTTAAATTTGTTATATTGTCAGGTAGAAAAGCTGAAAGTCATAGAAAATGAATAAACAGCAAGGTTGGAAATTACGTATATTATTTCTTTCAAATTTCAAACTTATACAATATTTATATTAATTAAGAATTTCTTTGTTATGATAATTCATGTGAGAATTTAAACTGTATTTGTAAGCAAACTTTTGTAAACAATAATCGGAGTTATATGGTTTCTCTCCCGTATGAATTTGAAGATGCCTTATTAGATTGATCTTTTGTGTAAATCTTAATAATCAGATATTCCTTCAATTAAGCTATCTCGTTAATTAATTCATAAGTAGCAAAATACTTTATAAGCATTTTTGATTAGCACAAAAAAAATAATTGTGTTTTTAATTTATTTAGAAATAATATGTAATGCTGATCCAAAATATTACACATCTAGAAACATGATATACATCAAAACATTTTGCTTGTAATTTTAATTAATGAAGCTTTTAACATCTATTGTAAACGATTCATGCCACACTGATCAGGAGACACGTTCCATCTGTCAATTGGGTGTGTTTTAAGAAGTCATTATTAATTTAACTTTACATTATGCTAATAGAAAATTCGATTTAAAAGTGGCCAATCACCTCGATGATCCATTCTCACTTCTAAAAACATGTCATGCCGGATGCACCACCCACATGTAGAAGCAGACCTATACTATAAGCCAGAGTAGAAGACACCTGTTTAAGCTTATTGTCAGGTTTAAATAATCATCATTTCTAGTCAAGCAATTAAAACCTTTGGTAAGTACATTTATTTTAAATATTCTAGAGATTGTTAATTACTATAAGTTATATAAGGAAAAAATATTTATGACGCGAATGTATGTGATACAATTATAAATGAGAAAGTTGTTTCTCTCCACAATTCAATCCGTTATGTTTTATTTCTTTATGTTAACTATATGAGATCATTTCCAAACGCGATGTTAGAGAGTACATACATTGAAATAAATCTAAAATAGCTGTTAAGTCTATCTTCCTTCATGTTTATAAGAATTATAATTCTTTCTAATTCTAAATATCTATTGTTAGCAAAAGGTGGTGTCGGGATGGAATCGTCTGGACGTACGTTTTCCGCGCTTTTTCTCTTTTTCAAACGAGCAACGATTGTCGACATAGAAACTCGGATCGAGAAACGACCGTTAGTTTTCAAAGCAAAATAGGTGATTGGCCGCCGAGCATCGGACCACCTGCGGATCGAAGATAGCGTTGATTGATCAATCAGCGCTATCTTCAATCCATATAAAAAGATAGAGTTTAGGTGGAAGAATTAAGTTCGCCTAAGGTCGGTTAAACGAACTTAATGCTGCTGTTTTGTTGTGCTGCAAAACGTATTGTGTTTTTCATATTAAAAATTTGATTTTAATACCCACAATGTCGGCAACAATGCTAAGAAGAAATGCAGGCAATATTCACAGGAGTATTTGAAATATGGTTTTGTGCCATCGTTTGCTAATGAAACTATTCCTATGTGCTTATTATGTAAAAAAAAAAAAAAAAACATTTCAGCAATGATGCTATGAAGCCGGCGAAAATGAGAGAACACTTGGAAAGGATCCATTTTGATTAGAAACACAAAGATTTTGAATATTTCAAAATAAATTTGAGTACATACTTGAAGTCATCTGCTAATGTTGAGAGAGAAGGAGGGCTGAAGACATCCTACGCATCTCTCTTAATATTGCAAAGAAAGGCAAATCGTATACTATTGAAGAGATTATAATACCAGCTATAAAATATGTAATTGAAAATGTTATGAAGAAAGACTCTCAACTACCATTAAGTATAAATACTGTGCAACGACGTATCGAGGAAATGGTGAATGATGTGGAAACAACTGACTTCTGAGATCCAGCATTGTAAATTTGCTATTCAACTTCATGAATCAACTTTGGAAGTCCAAATCTTCTCATGGCTTATGTTAGGTTTCATAGCCCATCCCTGAATGACACTGTTGATGAATTTCTATTTGCTAAGTATCTTGAAACTGATTCAAAAGGTGAGACAATATTTTTTAATGTTTGCAAGATTATTTGAACAAGCATAGCATTTCTTTCGGGAATATTACTGCAGTAGCTACTGACGGTGCACCTGCTATGGTAGGCCATTGAGGATTTTTCGTCTTTCTGAAAGAAAAGATTCTTAAAGTACTGTGCATACTGTTTACTGTGTCCTACACAGGCAGTATCTTGTAGCCAAAAAACTGAGTGGCGAACTTCATGATACTCTAAAAGTGTGCATCAGGTCAATAAATGAAATTAAAGCTCATCCTCTCAGTTCCAGACTGTTTGCTAAGTTATATGAAGAAAATGATGAAACTTTTAACCAATTACTTTTGCACACTGAGGTAAGGTGGTTGTCAAGAGGTGATAGTTTGCAGAGAGTTGTTGACTTGTACGACTCAGCTGAAGAGTTTCTTAGGAATGTGCATCCATCACTATGTGACCAGTTAAACCATCTGTTATATTTGGCAGACCTTTATTCGAAACTTAACTCTTCAAGCCCAGAGCAATTTTTTATATTAATGTACAGAAGCGTTTGCAAAGAAAAAACGTACCAATTGTTCAAGCTCGAACAATCATAATGGCCTTTCGAGTAAAAATGGAGCTATTTAAATCTTCACTGGCACGATCCGATTTTAAATATTTTTCAAACTAAAGTACTAAAAGAAAATGAAAAGATTTCCGACTGTGATTTGAAGATATATATTAAACATCTTTGTGTCGGCCGAATAATTGCAACCTAGCGCTGCATCTGAAAATCCAGATGGAGCTATTAAAAAACATGTGCAGTCCGTCCGCCATATTCTTTTTCTCTCTCTCGGCTACACTACTCGCGACAAGTGAATGTTCTGTACCGATGCATGCTTGTAACCGGAGCTTTACTTAATAAGTGTAAAACAAAATCTAGTACTGTACATAATTGTAAATAAATTTACTGGTGAGATATAAAGCTTCGGTTATTTTATAAATCAACGAACACTCAAATTAAGTAGTGCATCAACCACAATCTTGATAAATTAAGAGAAGACTTTAAAGAACGTTTCGAAGACTCGGAAAATATACATGTTCCCAAATGGTTTGCTAATCCATTTGATGTAAAAATAGATAATGAAGGTAGTGAATCTGGCTTAGAAGATGAACTGATTGAAATATTTGGTGATATTGTTAACTGATAATTATTATTATGTGAAAGCTCACTGTTAATAGAATTCTTATCTTTCTCTTGCTGAAAAATATAAGCATTTGGAAAAACTGTTTTTAATTGTCCTAAATGTGAAATGATGAAATTTCTGAAATAAAAAAATTTAAATCACAAAATATTTTTTAAAAATTTTACAAGGGTTTCTATGAATAAATTCATTATGGTTTTGGTTTTAATTAAATACATGATATCATATTTATACATAATATTCATATTATGTATAATTATATCATATCATGTATTTAATTATTCAAATTATAAATACATATTTGATGATTTTATAACATTTCTTCAAAAAAAAAAAATTCATTATGTTATAATACACTTAGTATTAAATTATACAAGCATTATTTACATTGAAAAAATATTCATATAACTCATAATAAATTATAATGCACCATGTTTTCTATGCAGGTACACTTGACCAAGCTCCAGAATTTATTGTGGTAAGTGTTATATTATAAATATTAATATGAGCAGATCGCGGAGATAACTATTTCGGGGCACGCAGACAGTCGAAAAAATTTTTCGTTGGCTATTTTCATAAGAATATGTCCTGTTCTACTTTTTTCCACCAGTCGAATCTAAGATGAGTCTGCCTGAATGGCACTTGATGACCCTTAACATACAAAGTAATTCATTTATGTGAATTACTGCAAAGAAACGCAGAAAAAGTTATTTCTGCATAGCTTGGAAGTAATTACATCACAATATTAAATCCATTTTTTTTTTTTAGATGTAAACATTTAGTTTCTTCTTCCAAACTTGTAATTTTTGGAGGAAATTCTACAAGAGAAATGTTGACTGCCTTCTTAAAGAAAAAATGTAGAAATTTGACACTGAGAAGAAATAATTAACAAGTAATAACAAAATTGGATCTGAAGGTGATGGTCTGGTGTGTTTGAAGTGATCCATATATATCAGGAAGTCTGCAGCTGTCATCCATCCAGAGCTATTTCCTGCACCAATGGCTTCCGTTGGTGCAATGGCGGCACCAATGGTTCCGCCTTTAATAGATAAATCGTTGTATGTAAGTCGAGGGAAAATAAACATTGGAGGAACTGTGTGTCCTAATGCATTTGCTGCCAGTTCTACGGTGACTAATGTACTGTACCTCGTTCTGCAGATACTATAGCTCCAATTTGCTTAGTTTCCTTTTTGGCAATAATTTTCTTTGGCTTTAGGACTGTTGTATTTTCACAATAAATAATAATAATATTTTGTAAGAATTTGAACCATTTTATTCCAAATTTTCGTCCACGTACGATTCGGACCGATTGAAATGAGCACGGAATAGAGTTACCATCCGACTCGTTGAACCTGTCGACCTTTTCTTTTATGCTCGTACGATTCATTCCTACTCATATGCCCCTCCAATATCCAATAGAGCTAGGTCACTTGCGTTACTCCTATCCAAGTCTCCCTAGCCTAAAGTGACCACATTTTCATTGAGACAAAGCGGGACAAATAGGATGAAATGAGAATTACAATTTAGTTATATATATTTTATTGTATACATTCATATACTTGTACAAAAATGTATTTATTATTAATTATTGGTAAGTATAAAAATATTTGTAAAAAACAATAATTTATACATCATGATTTTTAATCAAATTAAATTTTTTATTTAAAAAAATTATGATTTTCTTTCACGGTCATATTTTTCATCCGAGTGAATACTTTGCAATAGATTCGGATCATTTATTAAAATGTCGTGAAATATTTCACATGAATTGGTCAAATTATATTTTACACTTAATATAGATTTTAAAGTTTTAATGTTCAACTGCGTTTTTTCAGTTGTCCGTATTTTATTGATACTAGAAAAAACACGTTCTGTTGCTGCATTTGTTCCTGAAAGGGAGAGCGCGAATTGTACAATTTTCAAAATATTTTGATAAGGAATATTATTCCGTTTAAAATGAAGGAATAACTTCGTCCATTTTTTGTCTGTTTCCACATTTGCAGACAACCAACATTTAATTTTTTCATCCGTAACATATCTTTTTACCAATGACATCTCATCAAAAACATCATTTCGCAAATATTATTTTTCGGAAAATGGTTACTAATATATTCAAAAGATTTTTCCACATATTCCCATAAAATCTCCCTTTTTAATGTCACCCAATGAAAATTTTTAATATCTTCGAATTAAACTGTCCATTCTTCAAGATATTCCAAGCAGTTATAAAAATTTTTGACATGTTTCAGAAAATCAGGTCGTTTAATGGCACCTTGTTCTTCCAACCTAGTGATGTCTTTTCGAATAATTAAAGGAATGTAATCGTTATCAATTCTTTCTCGTAATTTTGTTCTTAAATTATTGATTTCATTTGACACTTCCGTAATTGAAATTTTGTCTCCTTCAATAATTTTCACAGCATTGTGAAATAATGTTAGCTTGGTTGTGAATGAACTGAAGCCAAATTTGCGATGTGTCATTTTCAAAAAAGAGCTGCAATATTCTTGGACATTTATCTTGTGATAAAAAGTATGATTTTAATGGTTCGTATATTTTTAAAATATTTTCTACAGTTGGTAAAAGAGCTAGCCATCGTGTTTTGCTGTAACCAAGAATTCTTTTATATTCGATTTCTGCGCTTTCACAAAAATCCTTCAAACTTTTAACACGCACAGTATATACCAGTCGACCCCCCTATAAGATTGTTGATTTTTCTGTTTTATCTGAATTACATGTTGTACGAGTCACTTAGATTTTACAAATATGTGAGCCGTTCACAGCCCGGCACACGTAATATTTTCAACATCAACTGGAAGTAAGTCAGATGCTGTTTGAATAGTATTATGTAGAATGTGCGCTGCACAACCTACTCCAATAATTTTTTGGTTCAAATGTTCGTTAAGTTTCGTAAAAACGTTATTGATGCCTCTTCTAGCTTTTCCACCAAAATTTGAGGTTAGTGTTATCCGCACAATAAGCAATAATTTTATCGTTCAAATTATTATTTTTTAAAATAGTACTTATTGAATCAAAAATTATTTGTGAAGTTTCACCCGGTAATGAAACAAAATCTATTATTTTAATTTTAATTCCTGTTTCTGGATCAAAAAATCTAACAATTGTGGGAAATAATTTTAAATTTTTGTGGTTGGAAGCATCAGAATATATGGATATAAATGCGCATTTTTCTAATTCTTTCTGCAATTGTGAAAACGAATATGGTGAAAAAACATTACAAATAATTGCTTCGGTTTTTGTCCTTGCACATGCAAATTTTTTGTCGTATAATGTTTTGATCATTTGCGACGTACAATCCATTGATCTGAAACTTTGATTCTGGTTTATGGTGTGGAAAGCAAATAGCCCTTCCGCTAATGCTAGCTGTTTTTCCGTGTTGCCAAAGCGAAAAAACTGTTTCATTTTAGACGAGGAAGCGGCATTATTCAAAAATCTTTTGTGCCTCTTTGTCGCTAGATGTTTAGTAATATCGTTTTTTTTTCCACCATGTGAGACCGAAAATTCAGCATTGCATTTATCACACCGTACCATATAGTCTATTTTGGTTTTTTTTAATAAATGGAAATTCTCTGCTTAGCTCTTCATTAAATTTGCATTCTCTTTTTTTAACTCATCTTTTATTCTGTGGATAAATACTAGAAATAAATAAAAATTTACTACAAAGGCTAAAAAGGAGTATTAAATTTTACCGTATTGACCGTTACGTTGTGGCGACTATTGCTCTACCTTCTTCAATCAAATAATGAGTCAAACCGAACGTCAAATTGAAAACAACAAACCGCGCTGTCTAACGGCAGTCCGCACTGTCTGCACTTATCTGAATTAAGCCGAGACGTAACGACAATGATCGAACACTACCGAGTAAATCTAACTCGATACATTGCCTAATTTAGTTTACTTTGCATGCATTTTATGTGTTTTTTTATGTATTTTTTATTTCTTTATATTCACCATAATACTTAATAAATAATAGGTAATATATTTTTACAGTACATTTATAATAAGAAATGCCGATATTTTCTGAAAAGCGGGACATTTTTAAAAATCGGCGGGACGCGGGACAGTTCACCAAAAAGCGGGACTGTCCCGCTAAAATCGGGACGTGTGGTCACTTTATCCTAGCCCCTAACTGTAACTGATTTAGAACCGGCATGCACTGCAAATTATTTTTCGCATTGCAAAATGATATACGCATGCGTCAGGAACTTCTTTTCGAACAAACCTCGCCTGCCGTCCGGGTCAGCGATTTTAAAAAGGTGGCAACACTAGCACTGAATTTTTCATTACTTATTCTGTGACGAAACTGAATTATAGTCTTTTAAATTGAGATACCTAAATACGGGGTGGTAAGTTTTAAGTAACAATGGAAGTGTCAACAATGGACGTGCCAACAATGGAAGTGTTACGTAACAATGTGTGTTTTATTGTACTATTTTAGATGCGGTTTTTTGAGTTTTTGACTGCGTTTTAGTAAGCTATTACATATAGTATGGTACCACGTGGGGATGAAAGAAGTGTATTCCTTAACAATGAAAGTCTTAACATGGAAGTATTAAAAGAAAGCGACGTGCAAGACGCAGATGCAGTTTTTTTCATTTTGCGGGAAATCGAAAATATTTAGACCCATCTAAAATTTTTCTGGAAACAGGGAGACCCAACTTTTGTATTCTGTGAAAACGGGTATGGTTGACTATAACGTAATAATCTTAATCTTCGCTATTGTTACTTTTGCCCGAGCAACGCCGGGCCTACCTGCTAGTTCTTATATGCTTGTTCACCATCTAAAAACAGTTAGAAAAACAAGAAAATAGTAACCCTAGGAAACCGTTAGAAATAAAGAACAATCGTTACAGCAACCGTTAAAACCGTTAAGCCGTTATAACGGCTAAAATTCAAAAACCTCTATAATAGCTAATAATTAAAAATTAAAACCCCGATAACTCGAATAATAATTAAAGTAAGACTGCCCAATTACAGGACTAATAGACATCCCCTTACTACTCCCTGGTGTCGTCCCCCGAGAAGTTATTCTTCCTTCCGCTAGACCGAAAGGAAAAGTAAAAATTAAAAGCTAATTAACATCTCGTAATTAAGTTATGACCATAAGTGAGGTATCAAACTAACTGTTATCCTGAGACGAACTACGTGTGTTCCACACCGTTTTCTACAACCTAAGAGTTCCCGCAGAATTAACGAAAGTTTACGGACCAAAAAGTAGCACAACCTTCCAGTCCGGCACCTCACCAAGTCTCTTTTGTAGTCTGTGGATAATTGCCGCAGATACAACAAGACTGGGTTGGTTCCTCACATCTGTTGAGAGCATGCAGTAGCCATGTTGGGCCGGCGCTGGTAGTTTTCGCCACCGGTAGCCTAGGAAGACTGTTGTCTAATTTTCGAACGTAAGCCTCTGCCTAAACCAGAAAAGCAAACTTTGTTAATCCTGCTGATGTCAAAGAGGGTATCACACTTACAGCTAATTACTACCATGTTAAATATCTCTGCAGAATGTGGATGTGATCACTATTACATTCATTTCTTTCCGTAGACCTTACTGGGGGTGTGCTTACCAGAAGCTTGTGCTCCAGCCAGCAGTCCCTATGGAACAGTAAAATTACTCGGCTCTCCCAACATGACCAGGTAGTGACGACGAAAAAGTTATTATTATTAATAATATAATTATTAACCTATGTCGATTATATTATAAGATATCTAAAAAGCCTTCTTAGTGTCAAAATAAATTCTCTATCAATTTACAGTTCAGTTTCTTTTGAAATAAAAGTAAGCGACTGTATGTAATGAACATGTAACTTATTACAGTCGGTTTCTCAACAAAGGAATAATTATAACTTCACGAGCCATTAATAGATAAAGTTTTGAGGTCGATTGCACATTAGTTATTCGATCTTATTTATTGTCGTAACTGTTCATTACTAGAAGAAACAATATGATTTCTATCTTTATTTTGCTATTTAGTAGTGTTTGTTATACTATACCAATTAAACGTTTAAGCTCAATTAGTAATGAAATATTCTTCTTTAGCAGGGGCGTCCCGTGACATTTGATGATAGGGAAGCTGTGTTTTTGTAACAAGCCGACTTCCAGGGGCAATCAATTAATTGCTTGTCAGTGATGGTCTAGGGTCCATTCGTACGCGAGTGGTGGCGGACGAGACAAAGACGACAAGTATCTAACAAAAACCCGTTTATTTTAACATAAAATAAACTTACACTATGTACAAAATAGTATGCTTTACGACAATCAGCTGTTCGGACGTCCCGGGCGTCGATGAGTTTCTTTGATCGTCTATCGAAGACGGCCTCGGGGCAGTGGCGTTGACAAGTCCGAAAGACAGGTGGGGAGACTTCGTCTGTTGGCTTCGGCGACACGGTCTAAGTCTAAGTGGCAGGGTTACGGGTTGGCAAAATAGACGAGAAACTGCTTTTTTTTTGCTTTTGTGACTTGCCAATATAGTCCGGACACGAATATAAATATTGCAATTCACTACGTAATTTAGATAACAGCATACATGATTACATGTTTTGTTTTTTTTTACGTAATTTAGATAAATCAAAAAAATTCTCCATAAAATTTACGTAAAGAATTAAAACTCTCTTCGGAAAATTGTTTTTCATAATATTTGTTTGTTTCATAATATTTGTCGGTCTGGTTTGTGGCTAGTGTGACACGGGATAGCATACGGGACATTCCAATTTTCAACGCTGACTCAGCGCTGATCTCAACATACGTTAAAATTCGTTCCTTTTTTCAACGTTGTGGTAGCGCTGTTGTCAGCGCTGACTCAACACACTTAGCACTCAACAGATATGTTGACTGCTACTTTCCAATGAATTGTGAGTAATTGGTAAGACATTTGAATGGAATCCATCTTGCTGAGAATGGAATTATGGAAACTAAGCACTTAGTACTCGAGTTGGAACGTCGTTGATGACGTCAAATTGTTGATTTCAACACTCAACACTCGCGTTGAAAATTGGAATGTCCCGTTAGATTACGTTTGTGTTTTTGGAGAGTGGATACGGATATCCGGCACATCACTAATTGTCACCAACTAGATATCCATTACAATATCCTTAATGTAGTTTTTTTTTAATGCTACTGTTAGAAAAAATTTTACTGTCATATGTTGAACCGGGCCACCGAGCAACAATATTACTAATTTTTATCTTTCCATCACAGATTACCTGAAATATACATTTAAACATGCATCAATTATATAAGTTTCATTAAAGTTATCAGTCTGAGATATCAAAGATATTATTTGATATTTGTATTTTTATATGTCAAAGAAATAGTCAAGAATATAACTGTTTCATAACAGGGCATAACAATGTTAAAAAATATATAGGCCATTGTATATTTAATAGTTATTTAAGCTACAATAAATTACAGTTTATTACATTATATTGAAATCTCACTTAATTATGAAGTTAAAAAATTACATACTTACGTAAAGATGATATTGTATGTAAATAATTCTCACCTGGCAGTTAATAGAATAATAGGATTTTTTATTATAAAAAAAAGTTGAGCTCTACTGCTGTCAGGACACTGGATAGGAATATGAGTGCAATCAATTGCCCCAATTATTCGTGGAAAATTATCCTTAGATAATAGAGAAAAATCGCGCGTAATAGTCGGAAGTTCGGATTGCGTCGGAAATACAATTTCGGTATTCTTTAGATGTACTAATGCCTTTGGAGACGTTTTGGATGGTTCTGATAATGATATAACAATAATTAATAAATAATGCAATACATAACTTAACACAAACGTTAAACAAGACCTCGTATTATATGTAATATATATATATGTATAGTCTCTATCACTATACAAAAAACTTTTTAAATTTATTTAATAATGGTTTGATAGATACCTGCATACAGTAGACACGTGAACTCCGATAAGATCACCGGCTACCCTCTGGTAGCTCCCGGTGGCATAAAATCGTAATGCCGTCAATAACTGTTGTTCGGCAGTTAATGGCAATCCTCTTCCATCCACATCTCTAATTTCGTCGCCAACACGATTTAATATATGAACGAATCCACATTTAGAAAATCTATACCGTCATCATTCGTCCCGTTTGCAAGATTGATTAAATTAAAAATATCCATTTTAACACGACCAACAAAGGAAAATGGCGCCTTCTACTCGAGTAAAATGATGTCTAAACCTGCTATCGAGGGAGTCTAAAAAGTAGGTCGCTCGACTTGTTTCTAATCGCTATCTACATTGTGGCAGGCGAGAAATGCCGTCTCTTCAATGAAATTTTTCAGAACAGCGGTCTACCCGATCTGTAAACCTCCGTCCTCCTCTGAACGTTGTCTCTGCAATCGGCTGCCAATGTTCAGGGTGCGAACACCGCTTGGCCACTGGTGGAAAAGGTAGGGTTTTAATTGCGTAATTTAATGTTATTTATGTTAAAATTTGATATTAAAAAATTAAAATTAAAAAAATTTAAAGTAAATTTTCCAATGTACCGTATTTCTTCGATTCGCTATCGATTGTAATAATGTATCTTAATTTCAGTACCACAAACAAAAAGACAAAATATATATAATAAAATGCATCTAACAAATATTTTTATTATAATATAAATTATCATAAATTAAATTCTGTGTTTATTATTAATGCGTGTAAACACTAAACATATTCAAGAAAATATTTAAATTGATAGGCTTTAAACATTATCGATTTGCCTATTACATCTATAAGGCTAGAAGTAAGTCGAACTGATAGGAAAAATACTAATTGCTACAACTTGTAATTAAAATAATATTTTTGTCTCACAATTTTCTGTAATGTTCTACGGCTTTTTCACATTTTGATAATTACGTTTAATGTGCGTTATAATTTATGTTGAGGAGGAAGAGACGAACTCAAAACAAATTTCGACTCTACCATGTTATAAAAAATTTGCTCTCTATTCAATTAAAAGAAAAAATAACACTGGGTAATTAATGTCTTCTGTTAGTATTACACGAAGAAAAAGAAACATTTAAAAACTTAAATACAAAGACGAAGTATTCAGTGAACATATCTATTCATAAAACAGGCATGCAGTAAGGCAGCATTATTAAAATTGCCACAAAATAAAATATATTAATGTAAATTTTTAAATAAATAATATAACAATAAAAATTCTCCAAAATGCGATTGCTGTAAATATAATAAATAAATATTTTTATATTTATTTTAAGAAATTGTATATTTTAAAAAAAAACTACTGTAGTCGAAAATTTCTAGACGCTCTCCAATATCCTATTGTTTAGTATTAAAAATACGTATAGTACCGCTATCAAAAATACCTTATTATAATCCCGTAGTATTAAAGTTACACCTTATAAAGCTTCTTTCGAATAGTGATCTTTTATGCAAACTGCTGATGTAGAAATTCTGCCGTCAAATCGTTCTAAACGCACCGTTCTTTTAATGGAAAATGTCAGTAACCAGATAAGAGTTCCGGGCACGTTCACTTCAATAAAGTCAAATTTGAAGCCAATTAAATTTACGCAAAGTTTCGTAAATGGAAAGAATGGAAAAACATTATATTCTTGACAACGAATACAAATAACAGTACCGTAAATACTGAAATTGAAATGTGAATATCAATTTGCTCTTACATTTAGACGAAAATTCTAGTCTTAATTAACTTTTCATATTTTTTTCGTCATTAACACGAAAAAAGAAAAGATTAATATTGCAAGATTGTAATTATATTAATATTTGTTTCTGGAACATCTACTGCAATAAAAATGACAATTTACTTTTCAGGAAGAAAAATTACATTAATAAGCACTTTATATTTAAATTTTGTTTTCTGTAAATTCAGTAAATTCATTATCCCGTTCACATACACACAGATTTTGCAGAAATTTTAGTAATACAGTAAGAAATAATTATATTCGAATTTAACTTTACATTATATTCTCGTTTAGATTTCGGTTTTTTCTAGGGAAACTTTTCACTTCAAAAGTATAAATCAACCAAAAAATAAATATTATTCACAATGTTTCTATCACAGGTTAGAATTTTGTCTTCAAATTTCCTGGCATCTGTTCCTTCGTCGCTCACAAAGTAACTCAGTTGACATGAAAACTCGACATCGGGTTGGACATTTTCAACGAGGAAAAAGAAAGCAATTAAACGAATTGACCAATATTTTTCTAGATACAACTTCGTTTCCAGATTTGCTACTCCCTCTGAATTGCAAACGGTTTCAAACGAAAAATACTCGTTATCCAAATTGTTAACATACGCGTATACGTACATTGGAAAACTTTCGCCAAGCCTCACCGGAAATCGAAGGGCCGTGACGAAACAATCTTCCCTCACAACTACTTCGCTGCTAAAATATACGTAACCTTTCATTTCTCTGATTGAGACGAGAGAAGTATCTCCACGATTTATGTACGAGAACAAGCTAAAATAATTTATTCTGCTTCTGGTTTTGGTTTCTCGACTGAAGTAACTGGGATAATAGGAATAATTACCAGTCTTAAAAGCATGCCAGATATGAATCTTTTCTAACTCGTCTAACAAGTTCACTGTATAAACACAATACCGCAATTCGTCTTCGTTCATGGCAATTCGTCTTCGTTCATGGCAAGAAATCTGACTTTTCCAATAAATGGCTTCATAACACTTCTTATTGCATTCCTTTGTGATTCTTCATTCATCGAAAGGAAGCAATCTGCACCCAATTTTCTTTTAACTTCATGTATGCTCCACTCATACACGGCTTCGAGTAAACTCAATTCACTGACAGATTCATATATCGCTCGAGATAGCAGTCTATCAATTGTTGCAATTTTACAGCGCATAAAGTCGACTGTTGTAAATAGTCTTCCTCCGTGTTGGTTGAACGCTACCCAGCAAAAATAAATTATGAACAGATCACCGATCTCTCGTGCAAAATCGTGGATTAAACAGACGGTATGCATTTTTATTTTCTGAACGATAAATGATCTGCATTTCAGTCTTAAATAAATGCATTTCATTTCAGTCTTTCTTAAAAACTCGTATCTTAAACTCAAATGATAAAGATCGAAAGCGGGTGTAATAGATGTCAATCCGGGATCGTCCGTCTGTACGTAACTGTTTAAAATATATAAATTGTAATTTATGACAGTGTATCGAAATTAAATAAAAGGTAAGTATCGTGAAAAACTTACGTAACGAATTGTCTGATGATCTGGATTGGATAAGGCATAAACAATACTTTTGTATTTTCAAAATATGTGATGTGATGTTCCAATTGTCTGTTCAGTACTTTATTTAGCTGAGCTTCTGATATAACAATTTCTTNAAAAGGTAAGTATCGTGAAAAACTTACGTAACGAATTGTCTGATGATCTGGATTGGATAAGGCATAAACAATACTTTTGTATTTTCAAAATATGTGATGTGATGTTCCAATTGTCTGTTCAGTACTTTATTTAGCTGAGCTTCTGATATAACAATTTCTTCGTTTTTTTCGTTTCGGATTCGTATCCCACTCGAAGAAATCCTAAAAGAACGAAAAGGTATTTATTATTACTTTCGAACCAACATGTCTGTTGTACGTCAGTTATAGGATTTCCGACAATGGTGTGCGAACAATAAATGCATGACTAATATTTTAAAGAAAGATATTAAAGTTTTTGTATTAGTTTATCATCTTGATTATCGCGAAACCACCAAAATCCATGTTTTATTTTCTAGGAGCTATATTAGCAGAAAACGCTGCATTTTTTTAAAAGAAAAGGCATCTCTATTTTATGAACACAGAAGTATTTCGGGATATGTCCTTCCGTAGACTGAGGAGGAGCGTAGCCCGAAATACAATCCTGTTAATAGAATAAAGATACTCCTGCATATTTTACAGAAGACACTTTGTATGATAAATCAGATATATTATTTGATTACTAATAGATGCTAAAACTAATATGAAAGTGACCTTATCTTAATGTAAAGACTTTTGTGTATGTGTATGGATTTTGAGGGAGTACCAACGGTCCTTTTGTTAATTAGTCGATACGTCTTCTATCACTTCCCGACTAGAATTTTTAATGAACTTAAAAAAAAAACAAAAATTTGTATGTACAGTTTTCGTTATATAAAATGTAAGTAATCCAGGATTAGTATGGAATTGTTTTGTAATTCTTCACGAACAATAATTGATTTTTCTGTAAAACCTATGGTATTATGAATTTATGTGTATAGGTAATTGTATACTGTACTGTTATAACTGATAGTGCTAGTCCTAAACTTTGATTTACTGAAATTTTCTATTCCTTCACAAAATCTTGTATAATGGCTGATAAATACTTATATTTATTATATGTCTCTTCAATCCGAATGGTTAACAAACGGTAGACTTTCATTCAGCACTGTAAAAAAAAATATTTTCTATTCCATTATTTCCGTGCGGAATGGCATCATTTAGTTCCTCGTCGCTTCCAAGGAAAAGAAGTGTCTAACCTAACACTGTCGTACCTATATATTCATACTAATTTCTCTCGCTTTGTAGACCGATAAATAATAAACCGGTCGAATAAGTAAATTTCTCTGTAATGTTATTTAATATGGAACTTTTTATCATAGAACAAATAACTGCTTTAACATGTACTAGATCTATTGTTTTAAATAAAACATTTTATTTTTATTGTGTTTAAACTGTCTATTAAATATGCCTCTTTAAAACAGAATTAAAAGGAAACGCTTAACGATCTTAATGTAAATAATTACAATAGCAACAAAATATATCGTAAAATTATTGGCAACAAATTAATCTTAATCAAATCTTTGTACAAAATGTAATTAATTAATTCATTCGTTCATCTGCATTAATTTAAATTAAACAAATAAATAGCACTTTTACATTTTAGAACTCAACGTCCCACCTACTAGCTGATGGAAGTGAAAGATCCGCGATTTACATGTCGAGAAAAACCGAACTACCCGAATTAAATCTTATATAAAAAATGAGTATTAATCATTTGTACATTAAAAATTAAACACAGGTTATTAATTCAAACTTTAAAGACCAAACACAATTTCAACAAGAGAAAAAAAATTTTAAGCTACTTAAACCTTTTGAATCCTAAAACTGGAAGAGTCTATTTCTCGAGTTCGAAGATTGTAAACAGACGGTTATTTACACAAGGAAATAAGCTTTTTGTGAGGTTTTGCTTAGCCATTGTCTCCAGTAAGCAATTGAAACTTTTGTTAATTAAATACTTTTACTGTAGATTAAATATTCTAGAAAATTTATACATATAAATTTAATAAGAGTATGTTCATTTGAAGCGAACATATGTGATGAAATAAGTACAAATAACAGAAAGAAAATCAACTTATGTTATTTATCACGTTATTTTTTAAGATGTTGATAACAGCACAGCATCGCTTTCTTCCTGAAATTTTTTTTAAAAAAGAAACATGCGATAGTCAATGGCAAAACAGGTAAAATTATTTTGCGACGACACATATAGAAACGCTATAAACAGAAAACAATACAAGTACTTACCGACTCTGGACCGCTTGAACCGCCATTTCTTCGGCTCGTTTCCGCACTGACCTCTCGATTATGACGTCGAAGAAAAAGGCCACACGCGTTTAGAAGTAAAAATGAATCATCACCGTAATTGGTTGCATATGCCACATGACTTTGACGTCACCGCCTCTCTGCAGAAGCACTTAATTTTTTAATTGCATTACTTGTATATTTTGTATATCCAACAATAAAACTGACTTTATATGTATATTTATTATCATTTCACGTATACGTATCTANTGCATTACTTGTATATTTTGTATATCCAACAATAAAACTGACTTTATTTATATATTTATTATCATTTCATTTATACGTATCTAAGAAATTAGCATATAACTAAGTGGAACATTACATGCTTACGAGTAACAGCAGGACGTTGAAGTCACTTCACAATCAATTATAGCTTTTATAATCTATGTTATGCACATTGTGGCCTGTGGTGTAGTCTGGGAGTGTTAGTTTCATATTGACACGGTTGTTGTTGTTTCGAGTCCCGTTAGACTAAATGTGGTTTTCTGTTTACACTATAATTTTTAAATTTGTTATATTGTTAGATAGAAAAACTGAGTTGTAGAAAATGAATAAACAGCAAAGTTCCTTTGAAATAATCGCAGTTATATGGTTTCTCTCCCGTATGAATTTAAACATGCTTTTCTAGATTGATCTTTTGTGTAAATCTCCGTTTGCAGTGGTTGCAAGTAAAAGATTTTTTCCCGGAATAGCTGCGAAAATCTGGTTTTACCTCATAATAGACAACAGAACGGCTTTTCTTCTGTGTGAATCTTCCTATAGATTTCAAAATGTGACTTCCAACAGAATTCTTTGCCACAATTTCCACAGAATTCTTCCTCTTTTTCGAACTTTGATAAAGAAAATCTACTAAATACAAAATATTAACTTGAATGTTAATGTACAAAATAATTTGTTTATATTAATTACTACAATGAAATGTATAAAAAGTTACTCCTGCATAGCTTGGAAGTAATTACTTCACAATATCGAATCCATTTTTCTTTTCAGATGTAAATATTTAGTCCCTTCTTTCAAACTTGTAATTTTTAGAGGAATTCTTCAATAGAAATGTTGGCTGCTTGAAGATACATCTTAAAAAATGTAGAAATTAGACATTGAGAAAAAATAATTAACTGTAGCATTAACTTTCAAATAAATGATATTTTAAAAACTTTACAATTGTTTACACGAAGAAATTTTTAATGTACAAACGATATTTGGCAATACTTAAACCATTGTTGAAAAATCTGATAAATAAATGAGATGCAGTTATTAATAGTTCTTTTACTGATACTGGTTCTACCAACTTCGTACTCCGGCTAGCCCTCTACATCATAAACGGCGACGAACTGATTGGCTTTGTTTTTTCTCCTCATCGTATTTCTAATGGGTCATTTCATAAATAAAACATTTTAATTCAAGCATTAAATTTTTTATCTGTTAAGTAAGATTAATATAATTGAACATGGTTATTTACGTTTAATACAACTTTTAACAAAAATAAAACCTTCGCTTTAGTCATTTCCTTCGTCAGTTTTGTAATTTTTATGAACTAAAAATGCTATGAACGACGAAAGGAAATGACTAAAGTAAAGAATTTTGTTTTGTTAAAAGTTGTGCTTATATTTACTTTATCCTTTGTTAGTGACATAATTTATATGTACAATGAAAACGATTTATCATAATAAGGGACATGTTTTTGTAATCACAATACTTGGCTCATAGCATTAAACAGAAGATAGAAACTTTTCGTTATCGAACTCAAAAACGCCGTTTCCCTTGTATTTTCTAAAATATAAAGATAAGTATTGTGCGATTATTTTCATAGTTTAACGTACTTTGAATTAATTAAAATTAATATTTTATTACTATTGCAATATGTATCTTATAACAACTTTCTATACTACATGTTGAAAACAATGATAAGATTGTCATTGTGTATTCGTATATAAATTCGTATATGCATATTTCCAATGTAATGTTACTTTTAGCTCTTAAATTTCTCTTTCATACGTGAAGATAAATTCACTTTTATGAGGCGAATAGTTAAACGTGGGGTGCGAGAATAGACATGATGAATGTAAAAGCTTTCTTCATATAATAAAACACTTATCACCTTATAATGCTGAGATATATTTATTAAAACACAAACGTTTTCAGCCTAATGTAATAGGCTATCATCAGGTGATTTGCTATCGAACAACTTTTGAAAATTCTGTTAAATAAAACTTTCGAACCTTACAAATTCAAAATTATAATGTAAAATAAATTAACCAATCAATATACAAAATAACTATAATAAATATATTGAAGCCATATTAATATAAATAATAAATAATAAAATAAGGCGATATAAAATAAAAATAAAATAAAAAACAAAATACAAACTAAAATAAAAACAAAAATAAATAAACTTAAAAGATTAAATGCCCAAAAATGATTAAATTCATAAAATATATACATCAAATAGCATCACATTATAAAGGACAGATATGAATTAAGAATTTGTGCATTTTAACTTTTGTTTTACAAAGAACTTCCACGCCGAAGGTAAACTATCAGCATCCCTTGCATTAATACAGCCGTCTCTTAATTTACTCTTATAAATTTTAATTTTTTCATGTTGCAACGCCAAAGATGGGGACCGCAACGTCTTGAGAATAGATGCTTCATTCCATTTCACTACTGAAGCTTCCGCTTGTGCCATATTTGACAAAACCGTGGTACAATGTCCTTTACTAATGTCATATTTGTGTTTTTTAAGCCTAATAGCCAAATTTCGTCTAGTAACTCCAATATAGTCCTTCATAATTCTTAGCTGTTGGTTTTCAAAAGGAATTTTATACACGCCCGCTGTTTCTTCTTTCTTAAGCTTGTCTTTGTCGTTTCTAAGTACACTGTATAAATTAGGACCTCTTTTGTAAACAATTATGGAGCGTTTTTTATCTGAAATTTGCTTCATGATGTCCTTGATGTTTTTATTATACGTAAATTTTGTGATCTTAAATTGATCTGTTCCAGTTCTTCGCTTCTTGCCTCTTTCATAACTTTTTACTAGCTCTTCAATTGTACTTCTGCAGAAACCCAAATTTGTAGCTATTTCCTTAATTCTGTCTATCTCCTTATTCCCATCCAATATATTAGAGCAATAAGTAAACTCTCTCCTAATTAGTGCCCGAAATGCTGACATTTTGAATTCATGCGGGTCATTCGAATTAGCTGGTATGTAAAGAGGATTGTGCGTAGGTTTTATGTAAATGCTCGTTATTATGCAATCTCCTTTTAATTGTATGTCTATATCTAGAAAATATATTCTTTCGTGGCTTTTCTGCTCTAGTTTCAGTTTCAAACCATCCTTGTTGGTGTTGTTAATAACCTGTATAAACTCGTGTATTCTTTCGCCGTTTCTCCAAATAATGCAAACATCGTCCACATATCTTTTGTAAAATACAATATCTTTTTTGAAGCTATTAACAACTTGTTTTTCTAAGTTGCGTAAAACCAGTTTGCATAACAACCCTGACATTGGGCTTCCCATCGGTACGCCTTTTTTCTGTCTGTATACTTGCTTATCATAGCTGAAGAAGGACTCATAACATATTAACTTGGCTAATTCTTTCAAATCATTCTCAAATGCACCAATTTCCGGTTTTATGCGGAGCATAAATTCGATTAAAGCTTCGTAACATGGTTTTATCCTTACCGATGGATACAGGCTTTCAAAATCCATAACGGACCTAAAACTTCTTCATCCATTAAACTTAACTCTTGCAACTCCTTAACGACATTGGTCGGGTTATGCGCACAAGATCACTGTTCAATAATTGATCCGAAATAAATCTATGTAAACGTTTTTACAAAATGTACGTGGGCCCTCTGCATTTCTCCACCACTGGTCTGAGCTCTTTGCCTTCCTTATGTATTTTTGCAAAAGCAAATATTCTTGGAATTGCTGGGTTTGGGTTATGCGACCGTTTAAGATAAGTTAATGCAAAAATTAATGGAGCTCGTTCAAGTTTTTTACTCTTCTGTCTACGCTTGTGACAATGCTTTTATTAACTCGCTCACATTCTGTTCTTCTAACGTATTCTTCCAAAGCCTTGTTATAGCTTTTTCTTTCCATTATAACCATATGTTTACTCTTGTCCGCTTGTGTTAGGACCAACTCATTGTCCTTCAATTACTGTTTTGCACGTTTTAGCTGTTTTATTTCCTTATTCTTCGTTCTGCAGGTGCGAACAGTCTTCCATCTGAAAAAATCCTTATCTAACTCGTTAAATTCTACCATTCCTCTCTCCATTTCTGCTAATGAAGTTTGCCATAAGTTTTCGTCTTCCGGAACAAAGTTAGGACCTTTTTGTAGAGTTTCTTTTATTTCAGTTGGGATGTGGATTTGGTCCCATAGAACAAAAGGCGATGGGTTTACGTTCGTTTTCTTTTTTGTTACTTGCTTATTCAAGATCCACTTCATTTTCTTGATATATCTTTTCCTTAGACTTTTTTGTACCTTTTCTGTCAACCCGACCACTTTCGCATTAAATTCATTGAGACTTCCTGGGTGGTTACTATATATTTCATTTTCTAATGCAATAAGATCTTGTAATATTCCATACCTTTTATTTTTTGCAATTCTGATGGATTTACGTAGACGGTCTTTTCTAATTTTTTCTTCCAACGAAGTGCATTCCTTTGGAATACATATACTATAAATGGACATTGAGGAAACTTTGTTAATCTGACATTGCTTAAGAAATTCTAGCTTACTATCCGCCTTTATTAATTTCAATGCCAATTTCTTATAGGCCCTACTCCTTATATTTTCTGGCCGGTGTCGCCATATTGCCAATAAATTAGGCTGAAAACGTTTGTGTTCTAATAAATATATACTCAGCGTTATAACGTGTTAAGTGTTTTACTTTTATAAATAATAGTTTATATTAATTAACTAATTAGTAATTATATATTTTGAGCCTAAGGTTTTTAGGGTTTCATAAAAATTTTTTTTGTTAAAATTTTTCTATAAAATCATGCAATATAACGTAAGATAGCAAAGGGAAAGGAGGAGGATCAAAGAAAATATTATAGTATCTTACACAGGGATGGGTGGGGTCTAGAATGGCCAAAATCGCCCTTACGTAATTTATGGACGGCCCCTAACAAATATTTTTGCTATAATATAAATTATCATAAATTAAATTGTATGTTTATAATTAATGCGTGTAAACACTAAACATTCAAAAAAATAGGTAAATTGCTAAGCTTTTAAAATTATCGATCTGCCTAGAAATAAATCAAACTGAAAAGAAAAGTTATAATTAACACTGATTAAGTAATGTCTTCTGTTATTATTACACAAAACAAAAAAAATTAATTTTAAATTACTTAATACTCCGCCTTTGTATTTAAACGTATCCATTCATACAGTAAGAAAAGCATGCAAAAAAGCAGCATCATTAAAATTAAATTAAATATGTCAATAGAAATTTTACAAAATACGATTGCTGTAAATATAGTAAATAAATATTTTTATATTTATTTTTAAAACTTGTACATTTTAAAAAAAATCGTCGAAAATTTCTAAATGGTCTTCAATGTCCCATTGTTTAGTATTAAAAAGAAGTACAGTACCGTTATCAAAAATATCTTAGTGTAATCCCGTAATATTAAAGCTACACGTTATAAAGCTTCTTTTAAATAGTAATCTTTTATGCAAACTGCTGCTGTAGATATTCTGCTGTCAACTCGTTCTAAACGCACTGTTCTTTTAACGGAAAATGTCAGTAACCAAATAAGAGTTCCCAACACATTCACTTCAAACAAATCAAATTTGAAGCCAATTAAATTTACGCAAAATTTCGTAGATGAAAAAAATAGAAAAACATTATTCTTGACAACGAATACAAATAACAATACCAAAACAGATTCCATTGGGCTCGAGACTGTTGGAACAAGCAAAAACCGCCTGAACGAAAGGGGAAAGTAAATCTCGATGAGATCGAAAACAACGAAATACGAAGCGAAAGTGAAAAAGTGGAGACAAATCTCGAGGAAACAAATCATAAAATAGAAGGAACAAAGGAGAAAAGTATTCAGGAAAATGAAATCAAAATCGAGGACACAACACGAAATGGCCAATTCCCTAAAAGTATTAATGAAAGAAACAATAACGATACAAATAAAAATAGTTCTCAATACGAAAAAAGAACAGAAATGAATAATATTGAAGATTTAAATGGGTTGAGGGACAGAAATCGAAAAGTGCAAGAAACGTTAAGAGAGACATTACCAGATGAATTGTCCAATTCAGATCTGAATGTCCTTCAAGATAATTCAACAAATTTTATCTGTTTGACAGATAGCAGCAAATGTTTAAATAAATCGACCTCTATTCTTCTAACGACGGGTATTTTAATAGGAATCTTCATCGGTCTGGTGACAATTGTGGGAATAACATCAAGATTATCCGTTTACATTTTCCACCGTTTGAAATTACGAAAGAAACCACAAGACAAATCTAGAACCTCAAAAATGGATAGAGTGGTTAGTTCTACAACACGAAGACCTGTCAAGAATCGATCTACAAAGGAAAAATTAAATTTACGAAAAGTAATCAGACAAGTGTCTAATGTACTATATGAAATAGAGTGGGGGAAAAAGGGAAAACCGTCAGACGCCGTCTATATATCCAAGTTACGTTTATACAACAACCCAATCTTAGATCTACAAAGCGGGGGGATGTAAAGGTGTGATTGGCCCTCCAAAGCCGGAGGCGCTTGAAACAAAAGGAGTGACGTGGAACAATAGAAAATAAGGTCAGAAGCTTCTGGGAAGTCAGAAAGAACGGACCACGTGAAAGACCTCGAATATAGTAGGACGAGACAAAGGAACTTCATATAGTTAAAGACATTTCCTCCTCGAACTTACATAAAATATTTACAAGTCGACAGGATGAGACCGAAGAAAAGGATTACCGATTACGGAGACGACACCGAACGAACGGATAGGAGAGAAAAAGATAAAGAATCACCGAAAAGTAAGCCAAAAGTTCAAATATTTCGGGGTAATAACGACAAGATTAAAGCAGAGAATTGGGTGAAGAGATTTGAAACGGTGGCGGAGTACATGGAATGGAGCGAAAAGGACAAAATAATATTAATGGGAGACTATTTAGAAGACGAAGCCCTAAATTGGTACGTCGAACACGCGGACGATCAGAGTTGGGGAGAGCTAAAACAAACTTTCGTGGGAAGATTTGGAGTACAAGCCACCGAGCCCATCGTGGATTTTGTAAGGTTGAAATATGACCCAAAAATAGGAATAAAAAATTATTTCGAGGAAAAAAAAAGTTTAGGGAAATTAGCGCAGTTGAAAGACTCCCAGATAATACCACTAATGGTAGAAGGTTTACCCAGAGAAATGGCGGAATACTTCATAACCGTAAGACCAAAAACTTTT